>NW_027436514.1:1800000-2004802 GCF_031877795.1 Strix aluco | reverse complement strand
TAGAGAGGAGGAAAAGAGAGGAGGAAGAGAGAGGAGGAAGTGAGAGGAGGAAGAGAGAGGAGGAAGAGGGAGGAAGAAAACAGTGGAGGAGGAGAGAGGAGGAAAAGAGGAGAAAGAGAAAAGAAGAGGAGAGAGGAGGAAGAGAGAGGAGGAAGAGAGAGGAGGAAGAGAGAGGAGGAAGAGAGAGGAGGAAGAGAGAGGAGGAAGAGAGACGAGGAGGAGAGACGAGGAGGAGAGAGGAGGAGGAGAGAGGAGGAGGAGAGAGGAGGAGGAGAGAGGAGGAGGAGAGAGGAGGAGGAGAGAGGAGGAGGAGAGAGGAGGAGGAGAGAGGAGGAGGAGAGAGGAGGAGGAGAGAGGAGGAGGAGAGAGGAGGAGGAGAGAGGAGGAGGAGAGAGGAGGAGGAGAGAGGAGGAGGAGAGAGGAGGAAGAGCAAGAGGAGGAAGAGAGAGGAAGAGAGATGAAAATGAGTGAGGAGGAAGAGTGAGGAAGATGAGAGAGGAGAAGAGAGAGGAGAAGAGAGAGGAGGACGAGAGAGGAGGACGAGAGAGGAGGACGAGAGAGGAGGACGAGAGAGGAGGACGAGAGAGGAGGACGAGAGAGGAGGACGAGAGAGGAGGACGAGAGAGGAGGACGAGAGAGGAGGAAAGAGAGAGGAGGACGAGAGAGGAGGAAGAGAGAGGAGGAAGAGGAGAGAGTAGTTGGAAAGAGGAAAAGGAGAGCGGAGGAAAAGAGAAGAGGAAGAGAGAGGTGGAAAAGGGAGGAGGAAAAGAGAGGAAGAGTAGACAGGGTGAAAAGAGAGGAGGAAGAGAGAGGAGGAAAATAGAGGAGGAAGAGAGAGAAAGAAAAGAGAGGAGGAAGATAGTAGATGAAGAAAGAGAAGAAGAGTACGAAGAGGAGAGAGGAGGAAGAGAGAGGAGGAAGAGAGAGGAGGAAGAGAGAGGAGGAAGAGAGAGGAGGAAGAGAGAGGAGGAAGAGAGAGGAGGAAGAGAGAGGAGGAAGAGAGAGGAGGAAGAGAGTGGAGGAAGAGAGTGGAGGAAGAGAGTGGAGGAAGAGAGAGGAGGAAGAGAGAGGAGGAAGAGAGAGGAGGAAGAGAGTGGAGGAAGAGAGTGGAAGAGGACAGAGGAGGAAGAGAGAGGAGGAACAGATAGGAGAAAGAGAGAGGAGGAAGAGAGAGGAAAAGGAGCAAGGAGGAAAAGAGAGGAGGAAGGGAGAGGAGGAAGAGAGAGGGGGAAAGAGAGGAAGACAAGAGAGGAGGAGTAGAGTGGAGGAAAAGAGTGGAGGAAGAGAGAGGAGGAAGAGAGAGTAGGAGCAGAGAGGGGGAAGAGAAACGAGGAAGAAAGAGGAAGAGGAGAGAGAAGGAAAAGAGAGGTGGAAGAGAGAGGAGGAATAGAGAGGAGGAAGAGAGAGGAGGAAGAGAGAAGAAAGGAGAGACGAGGTAAAGAGAGGAGGAAGAAAGAGAAGGAAGAGAGAGGAAAAGGAGAGAGGATGAAAAGAGAGGAGGAAGAGAGAAGAGGAATAGAGACGAGGAATAGATAGGAATAGGAGAGAGGAGGAAGAGAGAGGAAAAGGAGAGAGGAGGAGGAGAGAGGAGGAAGAGAGACGAGGAAGAAAGAGGAAGAGGAGAGAGGAGGAAAAGAGAGGAGGAAGAGAGAGGAGGAAGAGTGAGGAAGAGGAGACAGGAGGAGGAGAGAGGAGGACAGGAGAGGAGGAAGAGAGAGAAGGAAGAGAGAGGAAAAGGAGAGAGGAGGAAAAGAGAGAAGGAAGTGAGAGTAGTAAGAGAGAGGAGGAGGAGAGAGGAGGAAGAGAAACGAGGAAGAAAGAGGAAGAGGAGAAAGGAGGAAAATGAGGAGGAAGAGTGGAGGAAGAGAGAGGAGCAAGAGAGAGGAGCAGGAGAGAGGAAGAAAAGAGAGAGGCGGAAGAGAGAGGCGGAAGAGAGAGGCGGAAGAGAGAGGCGGAAGAGAGAGGCGGAAGAGAGAGGCGGAAGAGAGAGGCGGAAGAGAGAGGCGGAAGAGAGAGGCGGAAGAGAGAGGCGGAAGAGAGAGGCGGAAGAGAGAGGCGGAAGAGAGAGGCGGAAGAGAGAGGCGGAAATGAGAGGCGGAAATGAGAGGCGGAAATGAGAGGCGGAAATGAGAGGCGGAAATGAGAGGCGGAAATGAGAGGCGGAAATGAGAGGCGGAAATGAGAGGCGGAAATGAGAGGCGGAAATGAGAGGCGGAAATGAGAGGCGGAAGAGAAAGGAGGAGGACGGGAGAGGAGGACGGAGAGAGGAGGACGGGAGAGGAGGACGGGAGAGGAGGACGGAGAGGAGGACGGGAGAGGAGGACGGGAGAGGAGGACGGGAGAGGAGGACGGGAGAGGAGGACGGGAGAGGAGGACGGGAGAGGAGGACGGGAGAGGAGGACGGGAGAGGAGGACGGGAGAGGAGGACGGGAGACGAAAAAGGGGAAGGGCGAGGGGGAAGGGCGAGGGGGAAGGGCGAGGGGGAAGGGCGAGGGGGAAGGGCGAGGGGGAAGGGCGAGGGGGAAGGGCGAGGGGGAAGGGCGAGGGGGAAGGGCGAGGGGGAAGGGCGAGGAGAACTAGAGAGGAGGAGGAGAACGGAGGAAGAGCGCGGCGGAAAGAGCGCGGCGGAAGAGCGCGGCGAACTAGAGAGGACGAGGGGGGGCAGAGGAGGGGGGGCAGAGGAGGGGGGGGCAGAGGAGGGGGGGGGCAGAGGAGGGGGGGGCAGAGGAGGGGGGGCAGAGAGGGGGGGCAGAGAGGGGGGGCAGAGAGGGGGGGCAGAGGAGGGGGGGCAGAGGAGGGGGGCAGAGGAGGGGGGGCAGAGGAGGGGGGGCAGAGGAGGGGGCCAGAGGAGGGTGGAAGCGAAGGGTGGAAGCGAAGGGTGGAAGCGAAGGGTGGAAGCGAAGGGTGGAAGAGGGGGGAAAAGGAGAGAGGAGGAAGGGCGAGGGGAAGGGCGAGGGGGAAGGGCGAGGGGGAAGGGCGAGGGGGAAGGGCGAGGGGGAAGGGCGAGGGGGAAGGGCGAGGGGGAAGGGCGAGGGGGAAGGGCGAGGGGGAAGGGCGAGGGGGAAGGGCGAGGAGAACTAGAGAGGAGGAGGAGAACGGAGGAAGAGAGAGGAGGAAGAGAGAGGAGGAAGAGAGAGGAGGAAGAGCGAGGAGGAAGAGCGCGGCGGAAGAGCGCGGTGAACTAGAGAGGAGGAGGAGAGGCAGAGGAGAGGGGGGGCGAAGGGCAGGGGGGGGGGAAGGGAAAGGGGGGGGAAGGGAAAGGGGGGGAAGGGACGGGGGGGAAGGGACAGGGGGGGGGAAGAGACAGGGGGGGGGAAGAGCCGGGGGGGGGGAAGAGCCGGGGGGGGGGAAGAGCCGGGGGGGGGAAGAGACGGGGGGGGGGAAGAGACGGGGGGGGGGAAGAGACGGGGGGGGGAAGAGACGGGGGGGGGGAAGAGACGGGGGGGGGAAGAGACGGGGGGGGGGAAGAGACGGGGGGGGAAGAGACGGGGGGGGGGAAGAGACGGGGGGGGGGAAGAGACGGGGCGGGGAAGAGACGGGGGGGGGAAGAGACGGGGGGGGGGAAGAGACGGGGGGGGGAAGAGACAGTGGGGGGAAGAGACGGGGGGGGAAGAGACGGGGGGGGAAGAGACGGGGGGGGAAGAGACGGGGGGGGAAGAGTCAGGGGGGGGAAGAGTCAGGGGGGGGAAGAGTCAGGGGGGGGAAGAGACAGGGGGGGGAAGAGACAGGGGGGGGAAGAGACAGGGGGGGGAAGAGACAGGGGGGGGAAGAGACAGGGGGGGGAAGAGACAGGGGGGGAAGAGACAGGGGGGGGAAGAGACAGGGGGGGGAAGAGACAGGGGGGGGAAGAGACAGGGGGGGGAAGAGACGGGGGGGGAAGAGACGGGGGGGGAAGAGACAGGGGGGGGAAGAGACAGGGGGGGGAAGAGACAGGGGGGGAAGAGACAGGGGGGGGAAGAGACAGGGGGGGGAAGAGACAGGGGGGGGAAGAGACGGGGGGGGAAGAGACGGGGGGGGAAGAGACAGGGGGGGGAAGAGACGGGGGGGGGGAAGAGACGGGGGGGGGAAGAGACGGGGGGGGGAAGAGACGGGGGGGGAAGAGACGGGGGGGGGAAGAGACGGGGGGGGGAAGAGACGGGGGGGGAAGAGACGGGGGGGGGAAGAGACGGGGGGGGGGAAGAGACGGGGGGGGGAAGAGACGGGGGGGGGAAGAGACGGGGGGGGGAAGAGACGGGGGGGGGAAGAGACGGGGGGGGGAAGAGACGGGGGGGGAAGAGACGGGGGGGGGAAGAGACGGGGGGGGAAGAGACGGGGGGGGAAGAGACGGGGGGGGGAAGAGACGGGGGGGGAAGAGACGGGGGGGGGAAGAGACGGGGGGGGGAAGAGACGGGGGGGGAAGAGACGGGGGGGGGAAGAGACGGGGGGGGGAAGAGACGGGGGGGGGAAGAGACGGGGGGGGGAAGAGACGGGGGGGGGAAGAGACGGGGGGGGAAGAGACGGGGGGGGGAAGAGACGGGGGGGGAAGAGACGGGGGGGGAAGAGACGGGGGGGGGAAGAGACGGGGGGGGGAAGAGACGGGGGGGGGAAGAGACGGGGGGGGGAAGAGACGGGGGGGGGAAGAGACGGGGGGGGGAAGAGACGGGGGGGGGAAGAGACGGGGGGGGAAGAGACGGGGGGGGAAGAGACGGGGGGGGGAAGAGACGGGGGGGGGAAGAGACGGGGGGGGGAAGAGACGGGGGGGGGAAGAGACGGGGGGGGGAAGAGACGGGGGGGGGAAGAGACGGGGGGGGGAAGAGACGGGGGGGGGAAGAGACGGGGGGGGGAAGAGACGGGGGGGGAAGAGACGGGGGGGGGAAGAGACGGGGGGGGAAGAGACGGGGGGGGGAAGAGACGGGGGGGGAAGAGACGGGGGGGGAAGAGACGGGGGGGGAAGAGACGGGGGGGGGAAGAGACGGGGGGGGGAAGAGACGGGGGGGGGAAGAGACGGGGGGGGAAGAGACGGGGGGGGAAGAGACGGGGGGGGAAGAGACGGGGGGGGGAAGAGACGGGGGGGGAAGAGACGGGGGGGGGAAGAGACGGGGGGGAAGAGACAGGGGGGGGAAGAGACGGGGGGGGAAGAGACGGGGGGGGAAGAGACGGGGGGAAGAGACAGGGGGAAGAGACAGGGGGAAGAGACAGGTGGAAGAGAAAGGTGGAAGAGAAAGGTGGAAGAGAAAGGTGGAAGAGAAAGGTGGAAGAGGGGGGAAAAGGAGAGAGGGGGAAGCGCGAGGGGGAAGCGCGAGGGGGAAGCGCGAGGGGGAAGCGCGAGGGGGAAGCGCGAGGGGGAAGCGCGAGGGGGAAGCGCGAGGGGGAAGCGCGAGGGGGAAGCGCGAGGGGAAGCGCGAGGGGGAAGCGCGAGGGGGAAGCGCGAGGGGGAAGCGCGAGGGGGAAGCGCGAGGGGGAAGCGCGAGGGGAAGCGCGAGGGGGAAGCGCGAGGGGGAAGCGCGAGGGGGAAGCGCGAGGGGGAAGCGCGAGGGGGAAGCGCGAGGGGGAAGCGCGAGGGGGAAGCGCGAGGGGGAAGCGCGAGGGGGAAGCGCGAGGGGGAAGCGCGAGGGGGAAGCGCGAGGGGGAAGCGCGAGGGGGAAGCGCGAGGGGGAAGCGCGAGGGGGAAGCGCGAGGGGGAAGCGCGAGGGGGAAGCGCGAGGGGGAAGCGCGAGGGGAAGCGCGAGGGGAAGCGCGAGGGGGAAGCGCGAGGGGGAAGCGCGAGGGGGAAGCGCGAGGGGGAAGCGCGAGGGGGAAGCGCGAGGGGGAAGCGCGAGGGGGAAGCGCGAGGGGGAAGCGCGAGGGGGAAGCGCGAGGGAAGCGCGAGGGGGAAGCGCGAGGGGGAAGCGCGAGGGGGAAGCGCGAGGGGGAAGCGCGAGGGGGAAGCGCGAGGGGGAAGCGCGAGGGGACTAGAGAGGAGGAGGAGAACGGAGGAAGAGCGCGGCGGAAGAGCGCGGCGGAAGAGCGTGGCGGAAGAGCTAGGAAAAGAAGAGAGGAGGAGGAGTGAGGAGGAGGAGTGAGGAGGAAGAGAGAAGAGGAGGAGAGAGGAGGAGCAGAGAGGAGGAAGAGAGAGGAGGAAGAGATAGGGGGAGCAGAGAGAAGGAGGAGAGAGAAGGAAGAGAGAGGAGGTAGAGAGAGGAAAAGGAGAGAGGAGGAAGAGAGAAAAAGGAGAGAGGAGGCGGAGGGAGGAGGCGGAGGGAGGAGGCGGAGGGAGGAGGCGGAGGGAGGAGGCGGAGGGAGGAGGCGGAGGGAGGAGGCGGAGGGAGGAGGCGGAGGGAGGAGTAAAAGAGCGGAGGAGGAGGAGAGCGGCGGAGGAGGAGGAGAGCGGCGGAGGAGGAGGAGAGCGGCGGAGGAGAGAGGAATTTAGTGGCAGGGAGGAAGAGGAGAGCGGAGGAGGAGAGCGGCGGAGGAGAGAGGAATTTAGTGGCAGGGAGGAAGAGGGGAGAGGAGGAGGAGAGCGGCGGAGGAGAGAGGAATTTAGTGGCAGGGAGGAAGAGGGGAGAGGAGGAGGAGAGCGGCGGAGGAGAGAGGAATTTAGTGGCAGGGAGGAAGAGGGGAGAGGAGGAGGAGAGCGGCGGAGGAGAGAGGAATTTAGTGGCAGGGAGGAAGAGGGGAGAGGAGGAGGAGAGCGGCGGAGGAGAGAGGAATTTAGTGGCAGGGAGGAAGAGGGGAGAGGAGGAGGAGAGCGGAGGAGGAGAGAGGAATTTAGTGGCAGGGAGGAAGAGGAGAGAGGAGGAGGAGAGCGGAGGAGGAGAGAGGAATTTAGTGGCAGGGAGGAAGAGGAGAGCGGAGGCAGAGAGCGGAGGCAGAGAGCGGAGGCAGAGAGCGGAGGCAGAGAGCGGAGGCAGAGAGCGGAGGCAGAGAGCGGAGGCAGAGAGCGGAGGCAGAGAGCGGAGGCAGAGAGCGGAGGCAGAGAGCGGAGGCAGAGAGCGGAGGCAGAGAGCGGAGGCAGAGAGCGGAGGCAGAGAGCGGAGGCAGAGAGCGGAGGCAGAGAGCGGAGGCAGAGAGCGGAGGCAGAGAGCGGAAGAAAGAGAAAGAGAGAGGAATAGAGAGGAGATGAGAGGGGGATAGGGAGCGAGAAGCAGGTGGCGGAAAAGGGAGAGAGGAGGAGAGGGGAGGTGGAGAGGAGAGGAGGAGAGGGGAGGGAGAGAGGTGGGGAAGAGGAGGTGGGGAGAGGAAGGTGGGGGAAGAGGAATGTGGGCAGAGAGGTAGGTGGGGAGTGGGAGGGAGGGAGAGGGAGGCGTGGAGAGTAGGTTGGGAGTGAGGGGGGGATAGGAAGCACGGGAGAGGAAGGGCTGAGATGAAGGGGGGTAGAGGTGGGGGGGAGGGGAAGGGGTGGAGAGGAAGGGGGGGAGAGGAGAGGGGAGAGGAGGGGTGGAGGGAGGGAGAGGAGGTGGGGAGAGGAGGGGTTGAGGAGGTGGGGAGAGAGTAAGGTGGGGAGAGGAGTAGGGGGGAGAGGATGGTGAGAGGAAGTGGGGGAGATGAATGGGTGAGAGGAAGGTGGGGTGATTAAGGGGTGGGTGAGGAAGAGGGGGCGAGAGAGAGGGAGGGAGGGGAGCGCCGGCAGGGGATGAAGAAGAAGAAGAGAGAGAGAGGGGGAACAGAGGGGGGGATGATAAAGGAGAGAGATGAGAGAGATGGGGGGGGGGGGGGAGTGTAAGAGTCAGTCAGAAGATCAGCATTGTCTCAACATTGTCATCAGGGACATGGACAGTGAGATACCCGACTACGGCCTGTTTGGAACACAGTTGCCGATCCCTGGAGTGGAATGTGGTGCAAAGGCTCCTGAATGCAGAACTGTGTGGCACAGCCAGTGCTGTGCTGTTCTCCTGAGTACTGAACGGTGTGGTGCAGGCAGTGCAGTGCAGTGCTGTTCTTTGGTGCCTGAGCCGTGTAGTACAAAGAGTGTTGTGCTATTGTTCAGTACCTGGGCCTAGCCGGAGCTGTTAGATATAATTGCATAGCCATTGTCAAAAAGACGGATCGCAACTGTTGCCATAACATCGATGAAGAAATCATGAACCTTAGATGAACTTTGCTTCATTATAATACACTTTTCTTCATTAGAACACACCTCCTGGTCGAAGGCTACCCGCCTCCAAGACTGACCACACCTCGGACACTCCCCCCTGCGCACGCGTGATGGCCTCGCTTGAGGAGGGCGGAGATATGATAACTGAATTCTGAGAAGGGCGGAGACCCCTGAGGCAGAGGAGGAGCAAGGTGTATTACTGAGCATAAAAGATGACTTCTGGACAACGAAAACGGGAAACTTCCCCACCAAGGACCACGATGATCGACGACGCAGCATCAGCTGGACCCTGGACCGTTAGGACGTTGTGAGATCAGCAGTGGTAACTATAACCTCTCTCCCTCCTCTCTCTAAACTTTACTTTTCTCCTTTCTTTCATCCATCTCTAACTATCGCATGCTGCTTCACAGGCAACACAATAAAGTTTCACTCTTTGATTACTGCTATCCCCTTTGGTGTTGGTCCCCTTAAATTTGCACTTCCAAGATCATAGCAAACGAACCATCACGTGTCCACCGAGTGGACCGTGACAAGGGGGGAGAGGGGGAACCAGGAGGCGGGGAGAGGAAAGCAAAGAGAGAGAGAAAGAGAGAGAAAGGGAGAACAAGGAGGGGGGGGGACATGAAAGAAGATAGAGAGGGGGGGGGTGACTTGTGGAAACATGACTCCACAACCTATAAGGTTATAAAGTAGGTATGTTTATTCAGCGCTGAGGCACACGGGGGATCACTCCACCAGAAACATGTGCACCTCTCATGACACCTTGTCTTGGCTTTATGCTACAAAGCATCACAGATTCATAATACGCCTATACCTATGCATGACTATCCCTGTTTCATATTATAATGAGCCTGAAAGTCTTTCATGTGTTCCGCCCCAGTCTCCTCCTAGTTGCATCTGTGCAGCATGTCCCGGTGGTTGTGGGCTGGGATCGCAGAGATGAAGTAGCTCCTCTTCCTCACTGTTGAACTTTTTACCTCCGTTCCTTGCTCAGTCTCTGTAGCCTCCTGGACTCAGGCCGGACCATAGAGTTGGTTTTGACCATTTTTTAGGGCTGTCTTCCTATTCCATCAGGAAGCGTTCCCTCACAGCTTCCATTAATCAAGGTTTCCATATTGTTCTGCTCTCTGGCCCATTGACTATGATCTATTATCCTATTCAATCTTAGTTATCTTTTAACTAATGGGCCTCTAGCTTGATCTCTAAGTCTTCCATCTTTATCTCTAAACTAAGTTACACCTTCATTTCTTGAGTGCCTAATTTCTATATCCTATTTTAATTTCCTAGCTCCTCATCTCAATTCCCCCCCTTTTCTAAGACATTAACAAATTCTTTTACTACCTTTAATAAACTGACTCCTGATCTAACACCTTAGAAAAGTACTTGTTTGATTCCAGCCTAAACCTAAGCTGATTCTTCTTCCATGTGACATAAGCATCTCCAGTGTTCTGTCATAATTGCCATCAGGTGGTCTCCATACTCCTGTCAGATCATGAGGGGTAGGTCCCCCTACCCAACCTGTCATATTTGTAAACCATGGAATGTTAAATTTGGGAATACCTAGAAAAAGGAAATTGACCTGATTTTGGTAATTCTGTGCATACCCAGCAATCTGACAAATTATTTCCTTGAGCCATCCCGTGAAGAAGGCCTACAAAGAAATTCTAATTCCATGCTACCACAACACCATAGATGTTGACCAAGATTATTGTGAAAAATTCAATTTTCCTGGCCGAATTTGTGTAACCTTCCATGGAGATCTATGGACCTTCTTCACTCCGGTATGATGGATCCAGGCGCTCTGCTCCTTGATCTTAATTGCCGTAAAGGAGGTGAGGAGTACTTGGAATGGTCCTTCCCATTGCGGTTCCAGAGGCTTTTCTGCAAGAGACTTAACATACACGTAATCCCCAGGCTGTATATTATGCATAGGTCCATCTAACCCTCTACTTCGAGTTCCAAACACATGTTTTCCAATTTTATTGAGCTGTTTACCCAATGCCAGCAGATATGAAGTTACAGTCTCATCCCCTGCCTGCATGGATATGCCCTTTTGTATGCTATAGGGTCGTCCGTACAGAATTTCAAAAGGACTGAACCCCTCTCTTGCCCTTGGCTTAGTTCATATGCGCAGAAGGGCCACAGGAAGAGACTGAAGCCAAGCCAAATTAGTCTCCTGTCCAAGTTTCACAATCTGCTGTTTGACTAAATGATTCATCTTTTCTACTTGGCCACTTGACTGGGGATGATATGGGGTATGAAGCTGCCAATCTATATCTAAATGGCAGCTGATTTGTTGCACCACCTTTGAAATGAAACATGGCCCTCTGTCAGAAGATATTGTTGCTGGAACCCCAAAGTGTAATATTATTTCTTGTATTAATATTCTGGTCACCTCCCGAGATTTGGCGGTTCTGGTAGGGAACGCTTCTAGCCAGCCTGAAAAGGTATCTGTTAATACCAATAGGTATCTATACCCCCCTTTGATTTTTCAGAACTTCCAAGAAATCTGCCATTGTTGCCCAGGTGCATTGCCTTTCCCAATTGAGCCCATTTCCAATCTGGGGGTATTTTTAGGATTAGTCTGGAGGCAAAGATCACACTGTTGAGTCTCTTGTCTTACCGTAGTATATAAATTTCTAGCTCTGATATCTTTAATTAAGTGTTTATATAGGGCCTCTGCTCCCCAGTGTCCTTTCTGAGGTTCCTCCCTTACCGGGGACCATATTAAGTAAGAGGGAATGACTATCTTTCCTTGCAGGGTGAGGGCCCAACCTTCCTCATTATATGATCCTTCCAGATCTGTGATAAGTTTTTGATCTTCTTTAATATAATTAGGCTTACCCTCTAGGGAACTTCGCCCATCAGGGATTAAAGCTCCTTCTACTTTTACCTCTCCTTTGGCTGCTCATTTTGCCTCTGTCGGCCAGCTCATTTCCCTTCTCCAAATCTGAGTTCACCTTTCGCTGTGCCTTGATGTGCATGATTGCTACTTTTTTAAGAAGCTGGACTGCTTCCAACAGTCTCAAAATTTCCTCTGCATGTCTGATGTTTTTACCCTGGGAGTTCAATAGTCCTCTCTCTTTCCAAATTTCTCCATGCACGTGTACGACTCCAAAGGCGTATTTTGAGTCCATATAGATATTCACAGCCTTGCCTTGGGCCAACTCCAAAGTGCGGGTCAGGGCAATTATTTCTGCCTTTTGCGCAGAGGTATTCATGGGCAAATGCCCTGATTCTATTATTTCCTGTCTGGTAGTAACAGCATACCCAGCATATCTTTTACCACTTAGGACATAGCTGTTTCCATCCGTGAACCAGTTCTCTCTGTACTCCATAGGGCTGTCTCTCAAGTTGTCTAGGCCAAAGACTCCAAAGAATGCTCATGGACACAAGGAAGAACTCTGGAGGAGATTTCAGAAGAGTACAGATGTCCTTGGGAGGCCTGGGACCAGATGGAGACACCCTAGACGACAGAGAAGATGACAATAAGACCGCTTCCTCCAAAACATAAACCCACAGACAGGTTTGTGACAAAACAAGACAGGATCAACATCCCCTAGAGAGCTAAAATGGGATGGTAGTACTCAAAGAACATCTCGGGACACACAGTGACTGGGACCACAGGGGGCACAAAATCTTCATAGGAAAAACAGAGATCAAAACAGACTCAACATGCTACCAAAACTCACTGGAGCACAAAGAAGTTCTCAAGACGCATCCTAGATGGCATAGACAAAAAAACACAACAACACTCCCTTTTTGGAATGGAGATATTAACAGCACACAATTGCGACAAAGCAAACCCAAAGAGGGCTTACGTTACTAAAAGCATGCTGCCTGAAATGTCGAAGACTTCAAGCATCATGACATCTGCACACGTGTTCTGAGCAGCAGAACATCCAAAAGACTGCTCAAGAACATGATCAAGTCATCCAGATACAATTTGAACATACTACAGATGTCCTCACTAGATCAGGAACTGAACACATAGATGCTACCTACCATATAAAACAACATAAGCGTTCTGCAAATGAAATATGGCATCAGGAAATATTCCCACTGAGCAAATAGGGTGCAAAGTGCACTACAGAACCAAAACAGGGCTTCAGAGCATTAGGAGGCCTCAGGAGGCATTAACACTAGAATGATGCTGAGAGTAACACAGAGACAGAAGGCAACTCTGGGACACAATGCAAAACCCAAGCAGGTGTCACAGCAATGTACACAGCTCAGAGGATGAACGACTGCATGGAGACACTTGACATGGCATTGAATACACCAAGAGTGTTCCAGCCCACAGAAAAACCCAAGAGCAATGGTTTTCTCTGAGTACGAGTCCCACAAAGAGGGCTACAGACCACAAAGGGCACTGTGTGGCGTAACAATGGCCTCAGTAAGGGCAGTTACTGTAACAAGTGCTCTCTAAGAGTTGGAAGAAAGTTGGACTTAGAGGCAAACAAAACACTGCAAACAAAATGAGGTACTTGAGAGGGGATCTGAATGATATACAGATGTTCTCAGTTTATAGGGAAAAAAATTAAAGCACCAGCTATAGCACATGAAATGGTAATAGTGCTCTGAGCACAGGGAAAGCCAGGCAGAGACTTGCCTCAGAACAATAAATATACAAAGCCTGCTACAGACCTAAAGGATGGCTGTGCAACGCAAGGATGTTTGAATGAAATATTGTGATTAAAAAAAAGACAGCACAAGGAAAACAGAAATTTATTGAGGACTAAAAGGGGTGAGAGACATAAAAGGGATGGGTGCATAAAAAAAGGGTCATAAAGTTCAAAGACCACATAAAGGACAAAAAAAAGTAGAGGCCAAAAAGGCTACAGAAACTCAGAATGGAAGGCTAGAAGGGACATAGAGACCAGAAAACTCTGGAAGCCAAAAATGGGGGCCAAAAAATGCGAGAAAAAAATGAAGGCGCTAGGGAAATTATACACCACAAAAAAGTCAATGCAGAAAAGGGGTGTGAGGTGTGAGAGGCATGTGAGCCGAGGAGATGGGGACAGAGAGCAAGAGGCAAAACAATCAAGTCCTCCTTGCCGCCGCCGCCACTCTCGCCGCCCTCGCCTCCCTCACCGCCGCTGTCTCTCTCAGCCTCCTTGCCGCCACCCTCGCCACCGGCCTCCTCGGCATCGTTGTCAGCCTCGCCGTCCTCCTCAAATGCGGTGGGAGGCCAGAGGTCAGTAGAGGCCACAGAAATTGGAGGCTGGAGGGCAAATCTAGGGAGAAAAGTGTAGATGTCAAAAAGGAGTGTGAGGTGTGACGGGCATGTGAGTGTGAAAAGGGCTGGAAGCCAAAAAGGGGTGGGAGGAGGTGGGTGAAGTAGAGATGGAGAAATCTCTAGAAAAGGAATGAGGAGTCCTGCAGGGACAGGGCAGAAGAAAAACTGGGTCAGGGAGCGAGACCAAGGGAGAGAGATAATGATGAGTGGGGAGTAGGAAGAACAGAGAGAGAGAGAAATGAGATGTGGGGGGAAAGGAAGGTGGGAGGGAGAGCAAGAGACCGTGAAATCCAGAGGGATTGGAGAGGATGAGAAAGGGCGAGAGGGAGAAAGGGAGAGGGAACAGGACAGAGAGAGGGAGAAAGAAAAGACCATGATGGGCTGGAGGGTGAAGGGGAAAGGCCACGGAGCAGCACAGAGTGTAATGATAATCATGGGACAGGGAGCTGGGCACGGGGTGATAGCGGGAAACAACGCGACAGAGTGTGGTGTGGGGCTCTAGAGGCAAAGTGTTCAGGAGAGGATGGAGGACAGAGAGAAGAAGAGAAAAGGGACAGAGAGCAAGGCAGTGATGGAGAAAGAAACAGCAGCCACCAAGAGATGAGGAGAGGGACAGAAGCAAGGCAGGGAGGTGGAGAAAGGACAGCAAGCCAGCAACGGGAAACAGGCCAGAGGGATTGGGAAAGAGAGGAGGCAGGCCAGAGGGATGTAGAAGGTAGGGGAGGGACAGGGAGCCAGAGAGCAGGAGACCACTGCGGAAGGGAGAGGGACACAGAGCAGGATGCTGGTCTGGAACCAACAAGAGCAACAGAGAGAATGACAGAGAGGAGGGACACAAGAAGAGACAGGGACAGAGAACAAGAGGCGAAGCAATCAAGAGTTGAGACAGGGAACAGTGCAAAGTGTCTGAGAGAGGACAAAGTGAAGAGGGTGGAGGACAGGGACAGCGAGCAACAGGTTGGGGGGGGGCAGCAGTCTGTGAGATTACAGGATGGAGGGAGGAAGAGAAGGAGGCAGGGAGAGAGGAAGGCCAGGACATGGAGCGGCACAGACAGGCACTGAGAGGGAAAGTGTGGCAACTGAGGCACGGACTCTCCATTGAAGTGCAGAAGGAAAATCCTTTATTATTACAATGATACATACTTACGCTCTCGCTATGCTCTCGCTTCCTTAGCTCTTCCTTCATGATAAGCAAAGCAGCAGCTAGATGGTCATCAACACTCTTATCCCACAAACAGTTCCATACCACACAGGCAGTCTCGGTGCTGCCATTTTCTTCACCACACTAACACAGCCTGGTATCTCTCTTCAACAGCCTGTTTCTCCTCCAAGCCTTGCTGCTTCTCCAGGCTGGCGCAGAGCAGAGCTGGCGCTTCTCCAAACCAGCGCAGGACAGAGTTCCTGCCTGGCTGGCCAAGCGGAGTTCTTCTGGGCAGAGTTCTCCCCCTTCCCCAAGCTCCCCAAACTGAGCTCTCTGGCTGAGCTGACTGGCCCATGTCCACTTGGCTCTTAAGTATTGAATCTCCCACAG
Organism: Strix aluco; assembly: GCF_031877795.1. Lineage (NCBI taxonomy): Eukaryota > Metazoa > Chordata > Aves > Strigiformes > Strigidae > Strix > Strix aluco. Next base: position 1,989,979 of record NW_027436514.1, on the reverse strand, counting down.
CTGTGCAGGCTGACAGACCAATGCTGACTTGCCTCTTAATCATTTACCAGTAACACATGATTTGGCTCTTGACATATTGAATGTCCCACAGCTGCACAGAGCTGACACTCCCACAATAAAGAACCCCAGGGAACAGACCAGAGTACTTGTGGGGGAAAAGAGACCAATGCCCATCAGGACAAAGAACTGGAGAAGGGAATAAAGAGCACTAGGCTGCAGGAGCAAGACAGGAAGAAAAAAAAAAGGTAGGAGAGGGAGCAGGACAAAGGCATCTAGAGAAAAAGGAACAGGGAGGGCTAGAAGAACAGAGAGCGAGAGGGAGAGGGAACAGGAGAGAAGAGAGAGGAGAGCAGAGGTAAAGGGAAGCCAAGCATATCACAGCAGTGTGGGATAGAGAGGGGGACAGGGGAGAGCCCAAAAAGCACAGGAGAGATGATGGGGCCCCGAGGGCCCGGGACTCACCACAGCTCTCCGCACTGCCAGGGACATTTGCCACTTCAGATCCTACTTGCTCCTTCTCTCCTCCCTTCCTCTTCTGTAGCTCCAGTCCCTTAGCTGTCCCCCGCCTCAGCGAATAGGCGGGTGTCGCTCAGCTCTTACAAGACGAGGCGTCCTACACATGCAGCCTCGCTTGCTCACACACTATGCAGCCGTACCGTGCTTGGCGTGACGCACGCAGACCCCGGGTGCACGGTGGCGGCCTGGCCCACTGTGGACTATGAAGAGGGCTCCTTCCTCACCCAGAGAGGCAGGGTCTCTCTTCCCACAGTGGAGGCAGCTGCTGCCCAGGCGGCCTTGACTTTCTTCCTGTTTCTCAGGCCTCTCCAGCTTCAGCTGTGGCAGCTCCTCTCCAAACATTTGAGCCCGGTTTGCACTGAACCCTTGGCCTTGCATGCCAGGAGTGGCAAGGGGACACAGAGGCCAGCAAATAGTGGAGACCAAAGGGCAGGTAAAGGGCAGAAACTTGTGGAGTACGAAATGGGGTGGGAGACTGGAAAGGGCTGGGTGGGCAAAAAAGGGTCCAAAGTTCAAAGAGCACATAAAGGCCAGAATAAAGGAGGGGGCTGAAAAGCTGCCAGAGGTCAGAAAGGGAGGGTGGAAGGGAAATAGAGGCCAGAAAAATGTGGAAGCCAAAAAGGGGTGGGAGGCTGAAAAGAGCTGGGAAGAAAGTAAAGGCTAGGAAAAATTGGAGGCCAAGAGGTGGTGGGAGGCCAAAAGCAAGTAGAGGTCAGAGAATTTGGAGGCCAGAGGGCAAATATGGGCCAGAAAAAGGTAGATGCCAAAAAGGGGTGCAAGGTGGAGACACAGGAACAAAGTGAGATGCACAGAGAGAAAGAGGGTCAAAGTCAGACATCCAAAAAGCCACACAGGAACCAACCCTAACTAATACACTTTTTTTAAAGCTACATTACAAAACAGCTTTTACTTATTTGATAACAGTAGAACCAGGAGCAAATATACCTTTATTGAAGCTACCTTAAAGCATAACTTTCATTTGCTTAAGAAATCTTAGAACCAGAGCAAAGACACTTTTACTAAAGCTATATTACAAAACACCTTTTACCTATTTGATACACCTTGGAACCAAAAGCAAATACACCTTGATTAAACCTACTTGACACCAAGACTGATGCACTTCACAAACCCTAAAGCCCTAAGGAGAGATTTCCCTACCCCCATGACCTCTCCCAGCACTGATGCTCATTTCACACACTCCTATTGGCATCATGTCTCTCCTACCTGGATTCATCACTATTTAAATACCACTGTGACACACAGGAGACCAGGAACACCGCTCCCGGGAGGCCTCCAACATTGCCCGGCCTGCAGAAACCCCAGCCCTACCCACTCTGCGTCCAAACACTGGCGCTGATCATCGCCTCGCAGAGCGGCCAGGACCAGGGAAAAAACACCCAGCCAGGGGAAACAAAAAAAAAATCCCTCGCTCCCCCACCTGGCATTTTTAAATTATTTTTTTCTAAATACTCAAAAACCTCAACTCCACCTGCAACACAAAGCCAATGCATAAAGCAATCACACCCAGGGAGACCCATTCCAAGCACAGCACTCCTTCAGTTACCCCACAAACCCCCCTCACTCTCAGCTCACCCACCTGGCCACCTGACCACCACAACAGTTCTCTGCCCCACAGCTGCAGCACTCCTCACAACACAGCTCCCAGAGGCCTCCAAAATCCCCCTGCCTGCAAACACCACAGCCTGAGCCCAACCTCCACCCAAACACTGGCCATGAACATCACCTGACAGAGCAGCCAGCACCAGGTGACCATCAACCAGGTCAAGGAGAAACAGAAATTGCCCTGCTTGAGAGTTTCTCTACTATTTTTGAAAGACAGGAGGAGCTACCTCTACATTCCATAGACCCTGAAATGAAAGACAGCCTCACATACAAGGATAGATACCTTCTAAAACTAACACTCATTCAACATCTACTCTATCCAACCTTCACCTCCCGGAGTGGCAGAGCAACCCAATTCCATAACCATCCCTGGAACTGCATCATCACACACCTGAAGCCATCGCTACCACTCCACATGATTCCACACCACAGGCCCCCACAGTTGGGAGCAGAGGAATACATCCACCACTCCTTCTTTGCTTCCATTTGTACACTCCATCAAATCTCCTGGAAGGATTCGCTTCTGGGATGCCAGTGGCCTTATGGCACCAGCAGCAGACAGAAGGAGGAACTCTAGAGCCTGCTTGGTGATAGCTACTGTCTATCCCCAAAACCAGCCTACACAACCTCCACCCAAACAGGCCACGCTCACCACCACACTACCATCCCCTGCTTGGACCATTCCACCCCATCTGGAATGGCTACAAACACACAAAGCAGCTCCACCTCAAACACACACATCTACATGCTCCACAAACAGGACCTAAGGATGCAGGACTACCACACAGGCTAGAGTTAACGCCAGATCAAAAGACACAGCCTGACAGTACGTGCAATGATGCCAAGGCCACCTGACACAGATGCCCCGGTGTGGCCTGCTGTACAATAATGCCAGAACTCTGGATGAAAGATGGGTAATAACACCCCAGTGACCGATGGAGACAAAATGCTGGGAAAGACTAAAAGCTATGATGACGCAGCGGCTTCACCCTTCCGACGCCACGTGCGTCACCTGCAAAAACCAAAGTACCGCTTGCTGGGATACTGCCCAAAACTACAGCCTGCCCACACCCATAACCCTCTCCCACTCCTTTACCTTGCGTGCTCACCCACCCCACCTCTGCTGGTCACAGCTTGTCCTGTGGAGGCTTGGGTACCACCTGTAAGACACAAACTGCAAGGGATGCTTCTAATGGCACCAACAATACAGAACCTGAAAAATAACTGCTAAGCTAGTCCCAGCTCACCTCGCTCGACTGCCCTCGGCTGCCGCTATCCTGCTTACACCTCCAAAATAAAACACGTTTATAGGGTGGTCATAGAGCCACCACTCTCATCTTCCCTCCGACGCCGTACATCAACTGACCTTCTCACAGCGCTCCGCTCGCCTCCTCCGTCGCCCTTTGGCGCCCAGGTCTCCCCACTGCACCTGCAGAAACGGTGTCAAACAAGTCACATGGATGCTGAGCGATGGCTGAACAATTCCAGAGGTCTCATTTCCATGGAGGTACACCACCTAGATCCTCCCTGCAGCCTGCCACTAAACACAACCCAGCCATCCCCAGTGTCTCTGCACAGCACTACAGAAAGACTCTTGCCTGCTGCATATGAGGCTACTTGCTCTGAAACAGGCCGCACACCCTCTGCCTACAAAGTCTGGGCTTATCACCACGTCAGCCTTCGATTCTTAGACTATTCGTTTGTTGCCCATCACTGCTGTGCCCCCAGGCAGAACAGCTCCCACCCAGACACAAACAGGCACAGACCAGCGCTGCACACAGACAAGCCAAATGCTGTGACTGAGACATTAAAACAAGCTCTCCAGGAGTGACCCCTCAGGCCAGAGACGCTGCCGGATGAGAAGACCTCGGGGGCCAAAAGGAAGAATCCATGGCAGGCTGAGAAGAGACAAACGTTGTGGCCCGAGACAAAAACAGGTGGGAGCAGCCAGGATGAGGCATGTGCAAGAAGCCTCACTGCAAGAACTAAGAATGTAAGGATGCAGGGAAGAACTCCCAGAAAAGCTCTTTGCAGAAATGGACCGCCCAGGGTCAGAGAGGTTAACATAGCCTGGAACAACGCTGCCAAAGCAGACTGATCTCCTGAAACTTCCGAGACCTATCCATGCTTTAGGCTTGTAATGCAATAAAAGAAGCACCCGGCCACCATTCTGCAATGACTACGGGCACGCCTGACCCCAGGGATGGCACCCGAGGCACATGCTGTGCTACTTGAGCACAAAGAGCAACAGGGACATCGAGACCTGAGGAAGCTCTAGGACACAGAAAACAGAAGACAAGCCACACAACACCACAGCCATAGGCTGGAACTGCCCTGCCCAGCACTGGGCAGTTGCATGCAGAAGGGTACCCTGCTCCCTTTCCCAGCCCAAAGGATGCTGCTCCTGGACAGGCCTCTGCCCTACGCTGACTGGAGAACCCCTCCCTGCAATTCCCAACCTTGGGCTCCCCCCAGAGCCCTCTCCCAAACACCAGTCCCTCGACTGAGCTGGGGGCTGGGAGTCTGAAGCCATCTTCCACAAAAACCACACCAGCTAACCAGGATATTCCTGCAGACACCAGGCTCCTCGTCATCAGCTGCACAACAACTGCATGTGTCAGCCGACACAGCCCCTTCCACAACACCCTCCTCCTCAAAAGCATCTTGCTTTCCGCTCACCTGCTTCACACCGTTGCCAGTATTGGACGCTATGGCTGTCGTCGCTTGTGGCACCTATGATAGCAAAAGAAAAAACATTATGGTGGTGCTTGTGTGAAAACACCAAGCCCGTGCTCCTACTCTCTACTACCCCATCTCACCTCAAACACTCATCCTACTTCAAAGGTGCCCACCTGTACAAAACTACATGGTGCTCTGTGCACAATAGGAAAACACAATGAGCCATCCCATATCCCAAAGGACACTGCTCCTTACATTCCTGCTGCTTTTTTGAGAAACGCCCAAACTGCACCTACAGGTGCATGCAGGATGCTCACTTCAACCCGTGCTCCATCTTCTCACCATTGGGCCTACTGAGACAGAGGAGATCAACAACTGACACAGTATGCAGCAAAACTAGGGGAAAAAAACAACGGTGCATCTTCCATCGAGTCAGAAAAGCCAGGAAAACGCAACACAATGCTATTAAGCCATCTTAAACACACACACACCCAACCACCTCTTGATACAAAATTACTCACCTGAAAATAAACCCCTACATGCCAGTGCACCTCGTATTCCATACGCTGCTGAACCTTGACGGGTCCTGACACTCTCCCCACAGGTACCTCTGTTGCTGTGAATATCCAAACACTCCTGCCCAAAGAGCTTCCACAGCTCTAAAGCTGCCACCCACTCAAGGACCTCTAGAGCACTGACCTCAGAGAAGCCCAGAAGCAGAAGGAGCTCCCTGACCAGAGCCTGGGGCTCATATACCCTGGGACCCACCCACCACCCTGACCACAATCACCTGGGGTAGGGGAGGGGCGAACCCCCAGAGGCATCCAGGCAGCCAGGGGAGCAGCAGCAAGTTTTCTCCTCTGCCTTAAGGTTACAGCGCGCAAAAGGCTGAATAAAGAAAACAACCCTTCCTGGAAACAACAATGTCTGTTCTTTCACTACTTCTATTGATTCAGTGATGGGACTGGGTAGGGAATTAAACTGAGCTTTTCTGGAGTATAGATAAAGACAGGTATCATACTAAGCTATGTAGGAAAGTAGTTGGCTAAATGCCATAAGAATATCATTAACCAAAACAATACACTTTATTTTCCTATGAAAAAAAAACAGAATGCTACGGGGTTACGCTTCTTTTCTAGCAAGACCCCACATGCTGCCTAACTTCTAACAGAACGTGTTCTGGATAGGAGTGAAGACCAGAGCAGAATTAGATCCTGTAAGAATCCCATCTCAAAAACACCACCGGTTGCAATATAAATTATTGACTGTCCATGGCCAACAACTCAGAGTGACCTTGACAGTCTCTCCAATTAATGCCCTGAAGAGTCCCAGAGGACAGAAAAGACCAAAAAAACATGGAATTGCAAGAAATGTATCAGAAGCTGTATGAAGCAGCCTAGTTAACACTTAAGTAGCCAGAACAAAAAGAAATTGCAAAACATGACAGAAAACACCACGGGAGACGCATCGATCATAGATGAAGGTGATCGTCTTCTCTGGAAAAACTCCAGAACACATCTGAGCTGACAGTACACATCTTTGGGATACCAGACACCAAATAAAAACATGTGATAGGGTGGAAAACCAAAAGACAGTTCTGGAACACAAAGATGGCTTCAGAAAAGGTTCTGGCAAAACAAGAAGCATTATCACAGGGATTAGAGAGACCAAAGAAGTCTTAGGGATGCAACAAACTCAAAAGGGAATTGAACAAAGTCCAGACGTCCTCAGGGGGCCGGGGGCTGAATGAAGGCATGCCTAATACTTAAAAGTAAGAGAAGAGAGCTCTGGAGAGCACAAAATAATAAAATTGAAAGGGAGCCAAGGTGCTACAAGAGTGCGGTGGAGTATGTGAAAGGACATGGAAGACGTTGTTCTAGAGAGTAATCAGGAAGGGGCAGGGTAAGAAAAGAGGGCTCGGAGACACAGCGAGGACATCGAGGCAAACTACAGACGAGCGAGAGAACAAGCAAACGGAGACACGCTGGATGGTAGAGGGATAAAGGAGCGCTGAGTAACAAAGAAAGAAGGGGGGCTCTGACAGAACGAGAGAAAAGGAGCTGGAGTGCTAAAAGCTGCAGTGGAGATCGAGGAAGATCCGAGCCGGCATTGTGACTGCGAGGAGAGGGGTGTTGAGGGGGCCGATGGACAAAAGAAGGCTCAGAGATGACAAGGAGGAATTCGGGTGATCATCTGAGCAGAGCAGGGGTGGTCTCGGGTGGCCGGGAACTGAATGCTGGAATCCCAGATAGCAGAGAGGAACAAAGGAGTGTTCTGTGGTTCAAAGATGGCCCCACCTAAAGCACTACAAGATGGAACCGGAGAACCAGGAAGGTCTCGGGAAGGCATCGTGACCAGAACTGTCCCAAGGGAGCCAGGGAGTCATCCAAAGGACTGGGGACATGACCATGAAATCCTGAGAGGATCCCAACTGGGTAAATGTGTCATCACAGGCCCAGGGCAGTAATAGAGGCACGGCTAGAGGGAAGAGAGGACAGAATGACCGGCCTGGGTCACAGACATGGACGGGGGAAACTCTCTAAGGGAACGAGAAGGGTCTGAGGCCCACGACAAAGCTAGAAGTCTGCTAAGGGCAACCTCAAAGACACCGATAGGCATCACTGTGCCACTAGAGGGGTCCTGACTGGGCCCAAGACACCACAGAAGTCTCAGAGACACAAGGAAGAAGCCTGGAGGGGATTCCAGTACAGTACAGATGTCCTCAGGAGGCCGGGGACCAAGTGGAGACACTCTAGACGGCAGAGAGGATGACGATAACAACGCTCCCTCCGAGACATAAACCCGCAGATGGGTTTCTGAGGAAATGAGACAGGATCAACGTCCGCTGCAGAGCTAAAACCGGGCTGTGGTACACAGAGACCATCTCATGACACATGGTGACTGGGAGCAGGGGGGGGTCACAAAAGTCTCGTAGCAATAAGAGAGATAAAAAGAGAGGCAACATGCTACCAAAATTCTGTGGAGCACAAGGAAGGTCTCGAGAGGCATCCTAGATAGCAGAGACAAGAAAAACAAGGCTCCTTTTTGGGAATGGAGATATTGGGAGCAGTGTGACTGCGACAAAAGGAGTCCAAAGGGGCTTACGGTGCTAAAAGCATGCTCAGGGAATATCCAAACCCCAAAATACTCCCCCCTGAAACACTAACACCCCAACATAGTCCCCCCAAAATATTACCCCTCAAAACAGTCCCTCCCAAAATACTCTCCTCCAAATACTCCCCTCCAAAATATTCCCCCCAAAATACTCCTCCCCCAAAACACTCACCTGAAATACTCCCCCTGAAATAATGCTCCTGAACCACTGTCCCCCAAAATACTACCCTGGAATACTCCCCCAAAAACACTCCCGCTGAATTACTCCCCCCAAAACTCTCTTCCCAGAATACTCCCCCTCTGAAATTCTCCCCCCCAACATAATCCCCCTGAAACAGTCGTCTCCCACCCCCACCCCTCCCAAAATACTCCCCTGGAAATACTCCCCCCTGAAATACTCCCTACCCAAAATAGTCCCACCAAAATACTCTCCCCCCCAAAATAGTCCCCACCCATAACACTCCCCCCTGAAATACCACACACACACCCCACCTCTGAAAAACTCCCGCCTGGAATACTCCCCTCGAATTACTCCTTCTCTGAAACACTCACCTGAAATACTTCCTCCCAAAATGCTCCCCCCAAAATAATGCTCCTGTAACACTGCCCCCCGAAATACTCCCCCCAAAACACTCCCCCCAACATACTGCTCCTGGAATACTCCCCCTCAAACTGCTCCACTGTGAGACTCCCCATGAAATTCTCTCCCCTAAATAGTCTCCCCAAAATACTCCCCCCGAATTAGTCCCCCTCTGAAACAGTTTCCCCTGAAAGAGTCCACTCGAAAGACCCACCCCCAACCCCCCAAAATACTCCCACCCCGAAATACTCCCCCACAAACAGTCCCCCCTGAAAAACTCCCCCCAAAATGCTCCCACCAAAATAGTACCCCCTGAAATACTCCTGAATCACTCCCCTCCTGAAATACTTCCCTGTGGGAGCTATGCACATGATCACACAGTGATTAAGCAATGCCTACTTTATTATGGTGGACAAGCCTTTTATAATGCAGGTGAAAATCACAAGATACAATCACATGGTACAATTCTTTCTGATTGGACAGTTAGCTTCGCACATGCTCCTTAAGCTCTCTTCTGATTGGATGAGAACTGCCACATCGACATTGTACAAACTTCTTCTCTGCCCAGACCAACACCCTGAAGTTGTTTAACTTCCTGGGTTCTTCCTCATTCTTCCAGGGTCATCTCCTCATCACATCCTTGCCGACGCTGAGGCTTTGCCAGTCTTGCTCATATGCAGGATTGCTCACATGCTGATTTCCTAGCAGGAAATCCTTTAGAATCCCCACATATCCCTCTTTTTGTTTTTGAGCAATCCAAACTCCTTGCAAGCTTTTCTGCAACAATTGTCTAATACAAGAAATCTAGCATGGCAAAATAATAGCAAGCACAATAATTACAATGATTACTCCTTTTAACAATACTTTGCTCATAATAAGTTGACCTTGCCGAAAGGTTGCGGTGTTGGTGCCGGCCTGGGTAATTTGAGCAATGTCATTGGCCTGTGAAAGTTTCATTTTTGCCCAACTATCGTCTGACACAAACCCAATGAATTCTTGTGGATTCTTGACCTGTCTCTTTAGCTATAGTTACCCATATGTTTGGTCGGGGAAACACTACTTTTGCTGGATGAGCATTAGTCACTGTCAGAACCATCACAAGGCTTAGAATCACAAAATTGATCTCCTTTCCAAGCCGCACCCAACGAGATGGAGCCCATCTAGTGCCGGTATCGGTAATAACGCAGGCATAGCCTCGACCCGTCATTGTTAGTTCCACAGGTCCTTTCCACTCTCCTATAGCAACATCTTTGTACTGAGCAAAAGCACTATCTCCACACTGGCTTATACCGGATTTCAGACCCATACTTATGTATTACTACTGGTGGTTCCGCCCTATCACCTGTGAGCCATAAGTAATTTAACACATACACCGCTTTTGCAAGTGGTTCTGCAGCAGCCAAGACCTCTCCCCCTTTTTGTTTTTGCAAAAGCGCCTTTCAAGTTTTGATGCGCTCTCTCCACTATGGCTTGCCCCGTGGGGGAATGTGGTATACCTGTGATGTGATGTATACCCCAGAGTTGACAAAAAAAAAAAAAAATTTTGAGAGGTATAGGCTGGTCCATTATTAGTTTCACGGGTCAATTGAACTAATTTTCCATATTGTCTGGCGCATTCCGCCCTACAACGATGGTAACTTCTCACAGCTTAGTGCTTTTTCGCAGTTCAGTGTTGTAGCTGTCTGCTGGTTTTGCCCGCTACCTTGGCATAACTCAGCAGTTTCTTATCTATCTTCCAAGGCCTGTTCTTCCTAGCTATTGCTCAGAGGATGTGTAAAGCTGCACCTGCAAGACTTATTTCGAGACTTCATCAATTAAGGGTTAGGCAAGCTTCAAAACACAGCATACTTAAAATAGTTTCACAGAACGCTAGAAACAACACAGCAGTTACAGTTACTAGAGTAAGATAATTGCAGTATCCACAACTAAGGGATATGATGAAATACTACAAAAGTAAACAGTAAGGAAAAATATGAAATAGCACACTTACTTAATGGGGTGCTAACATTCAGATCCGCAATTGCTGGGGAACCCTGGATGCAGCGAGAATTTAGAGTGCCCTTCCTCACAAACTGGAAAGTCCTACATGATGTGTCCATCCGTAGGTGAGGCATCCAAAATTGCTGCAAGCAGGTCCAACCTCCAAATCAGCAGGCCAAAATAACTGGCAATTTCCTTTGAGCGGAAACATCTGATTTCACCCTCCTGTTGGGTTCCACCCAGAGCCTGGCCACCACTCACGGGGGAAAACCAAGGGAGTTTCTAATAAGGTTAAACACTTGACTTCTTAATATTGCTAAACAAAGAAAGGTGAATACACACATTCTTATAGCATTTCATCCTTATTAATAACTACATTTTGTCTAACCTACTTCTTTCACTAGTGACTAGTAAGCCTATCTATTTCATCAAGGAGTTGCAATTACTGTCAGCATTTTCTCTTAAAAGAGTTGGCAACTGTGGTGTGATTAAAGACTGAGATAGTGTATTTTGTCCTATTGCAATAGCAAGCATTACCCATACATTCTGCTTAAATGATCAGTTGAAGAGATCGCGAACTGTTGGCACAGGGGCATCCACAGCACCCACAGCTGGCTCCTGAGTGTCTACCAAAAGCTGCCTCTCACGCCTCAGGTGTCGTTGCACACAACTTGCTGGTAATCACCTGTGGGGACTGTGACCTGTGGAGACACAAGCATAACCTCTTCCCCCGGTTATCAAGGGATATGGTCCTTCCCAGTTAGCACTTTCCAGGTTTTTTGCTAACACTTGAGCCTTATGACACTTGAAACACTTAGTTCGAAGAAACAGGCTGCACCGATGACCCAGCAGGCACTTGGGTGCTCTGTCAGAGCGCTCCACACTCCGCAGCTGCAGCTGGGCTGCATCTCACACACAGAAAACAATCACACAAAGAGGCCTCTTACACTTATCACTCACACAACATAAAATGACAAACACTACAAACACCAAAACACCATTAAGAATATATAAAGTCATTGCTAGTTGATTATGTGGTGCGTCCAGAAAATTCCCCCTTCTTTGTTTTATACCATTCACCTATTTCAGCCCATTTTGCTGGCTCAAAGGCGGTGAGGGTATCAGCAGGATAGCCGTGGTTTCTGCACCATTTAAATAACCTTCGTAAAGAAGTTTCATTATAAGTTATCCCTCTCATAGAGAGTATATGCAGCAGGAGTCTGACAGTGGCCGTCTCCTCTGCGGGCTTGTTCTGCCCCATGCTCTACCGACTGAGCTAGCTGGGCTCCTTATTAATAACTAGGCTCATAATAAATTGTTAAAAAATGGTGCAACCGCTTCACGCACTGCAGCGGCATAGGCTGCAACATTAGCCTGTTGCATTCCTCTGTTGGTTAATTCAATCATGTCAGCTACAGATGCTCCATGTGGGAGGGTCACTAACAGCCGTTTGGTAGATGGATTAGCATTTTTGAAGGCCATTAACTTAAATTTATTTTCCTTCATCTCTTGGGTCATGTCAGGTTGTTGTTCTAGAGAGTCATAAAGATGATCTACAAATTTTGAAAAAGGTTCATTAAGTCCTTGTTTTACTGTTACAAACTTGTCCTGTTTCTTTCCTTCTGTATCAGGTACAGACATTAGGGCCTGACTGGCTATTGACTGTGATAACCTTAACACTTCGTTAGAAAAATTGGCCTGTAGATCTACTGTGGCGAAAGGCCCTGTACCCAATAGCATTTGTGCTTGGACAAGATAGAGGGGATCACCCTCTGGTCGTGGACGAACCTGTTTGTTAGCTAACTTCACCCACGTGCTTTCAAATAATTTTTTGAGATGGAGTTAAAATAACTGCCGCTATTTGATCGATATCTTTTGGAATTAACAATGATGATGAGAAGATATAGTTAATTGATGGTGGAGACCATTTTGTACTACTGAGGCCCTAACCTTTTCAAGCAGCTTCCAATCTAAGGGATCCCACTCATTGGCACCAGTAACAGTATTAAAAGAAACTGGAAATGCTTGTATGCTTTCTGGGATAAAAGATCCTTCTACTATAGCATCTCTAATAATTCCTTTCCATCAGCACTCTGCACCTGTGAAGAGAAAAGATGTGAAGTTGCAGGGTGAGATGGCAGGGATGCAGTCACCGTCTCTGGTAATGACGAGAAGAAGGAATTAGTAGCAGGCACGGGAGCTGAATATTCGAGCGATGGATCAGAAGGAGCAGATGGTTGTGGTTCCGTATTTGACGAAAACGTATATGGTTTCTGCTTCATCTTCTCTCCCTGTGATACAGTCAGTTTCTGAAGGCTGTTTACAAGCTGCAGGAGTAAAGTTTCAGTGTTTGAAGAGCCAACTTGTGAAGCGGGGGTGTGTTCTTCTGTGGCGTTGACTTGTGAGGGAGGGAGAGGCGGGCACAAGTACCTGCTACCCACACCCTCATCTGTGTCCCGCCCACTATTGGAGTCTTTAGCCTCTTTCGGTTTCTCCTCAGTCCCTTTCCGGTTCGCATCAGATACACTTCCGCTGTTTCCAGCCCCTGATTACGCAGTTTTGGATTTAGCCCCCACTGCTCGCTGCAGTCCCGGCGGCACAATTGATAAGGCAAACAGAGTTTTTGGCTGACCCAGCGTGGCGGGAGCCACAAGCAGCAGAGAGTAGCCCCCTCCCTCGTCGCCCCGGGGCGAGGAGGCCGAGGTGGGGGAAGGGGCCGGACCATCCCTCTGGCTGTGGCCGGGGCAGTGCGGTAGCGGCGGCAGCGGCGGTGTGGCTGATATATCAAAGTTAGAAGATGCTCCGAGAGCTGCAGAGGCAGAAGCCGCAGCCGCACACTCACTACTCATCTCCTGTAGTGTCTCTCGGATTAATTTCCACAGCGTGGTGTAACCGGTCACTTCTTTTGCCGACTTTCCTCCATCACTAACTGGGTCCCATAGCTGTTTCCCTATGGCTTCCCAGGTAGCGGCTTCAAATACAAGCCCTGGACTGGGGATAAGTCCTTTCTCTCGGCTCCACTTTAATAAGCCTTCTAAGTTGGACTTGTCATATTTTATCCCTCTCACGGAGAGGATATGTTGGAGGAGTTTCACCACTGCTTGCTCATCTCTAGTAAGTGTGGACCCCATTCCTCCCTGGCTGCCGCCAGAGGCAGATCCCTGGCTACCGCCTCTCACGGAGCCTTAAAGTTACAGCGCATTGATTCTCTCCTTCAGACACCAGGGCAGCGTCTGGAACAGTTTCGACCAGCTTTCCACCCGTGATTGCACATCACCAAGTCCTCATCAGACTTGTACGAATCTGAGGGTCCCTGCAGAGGGAGCCATATGCGGGAGAGATGGACATGCGGACAACCAGATTGATTAAGCAATGCCAATTTTATTATGGTGAAACAAGCCTTTTATAATGCAGGTGAAAATCACATGATACAACCACGTGGTAGAATTCTCTCTGATTGGACAGTTAGCTTTGCACATGCTCCTTAAGCTCTCTTCTGATTGAATGAGAACTGCCACATCGACATTGTACAAACTTCTTCCTCCGTCCAAACCCACACCCTGAAGTTGTTTAACTTCCTGGGTTCTTCCTCATTCTTCCAGGGTCATTTCATCACATCCTTGCCAACACTGAGGCTTTACCAGCCTTACTCATATGCAGGACTGCTCACATGCCCATTTCCCCCAGGAGGTCCTTACAAATCCCCACAATGCACCATCCCACAAAACACCATCCCCCATCCAGATTCCCACCATCCACCATCAACATACACCATCCCACAATCCACTATCCACCATCCACCATCCACCTTCCACGATCCATCATCAACCATCAACCATCCACCATCCCACAATCCACCAACAACCAAACACCTTCACACCGTCCAACATCCACCATCCCACAATCCAGCATCCAACATCCAACATCCACGTTCCCACAATTAAACATCAGCCATCGACCATCCACCTTCCCACCAACAACCTTCACACCATCCACAATTTACCATCCCACAATCCACCATCCCACAATCCACCATCCACCATCCCACAATCAGCAATCCACTATCCACCCTCCAACTTCCCACCATCAACCATCCAACATATACCATACCACAATACACCATACACCATCCTCCATTCAACATCCACCACCACCCATCCACCTTCCAATATCATACAAAAAACTATCCACCATCCACCATCCCAATTTCCACCACCCACCATCCAACATGTACCATCCATCATCAACAATCCATCATTTACCATCCAACACCCGACAATCCACGATCGACAATGAAGCTTACCAACATCCACCAATCCACATCCACCACTCAGCATCCCAGGATCCACCATCGCACTTTAAAGCAGAGGACATTAATGCACATACGGGCGGAAATAAAGCACAGAGTCTCAGATTCGCTCTTGCCCTGGAGAGCTTGCAGAGCACTGGGGAAAGGCAGGCAGAAAATTCCCTGCTAGCACCTTCTCTGTGCCTGGGAAGCAGAAGTGTTCACATTGCCTCGCAGAATCGCTTTTGTGCAGTAAACAGTAACACTTGTTCAGAAGGAAAGAAAGCACAGAGCCCCAGATTTTATGTTGCCCTGGAGAGCTTGCAGAGCACTTGGGAAAAGCAGGCAGAGAATTCCCTGCTAGCACCTTCTCTGTGCCTGGGAAGCAGTAGTGTTCACATTGCTTCGCAGAATCGCTTTTGTGCAGAAAACAGTAACACTTGTTCAGAACGAAAGAAAGCACAGAGCCCCAGATTCTATGTTGTCCTGGAGAGCTTGCAGAGCACTGGGGAAAGGCAGGCAGAGAATTCCCTGCTAGCACCTTCTCTGTGCCTGGGAAGCAGAAGTGTTCACATAGCTTCGCAGAATCGCTTTTGTGCAGAAAACAGTAACACTTGTTCAGAACGAAAGAAGCACAGAGCCCCAGATTCTATGTTGTCCTGGAGAGCTTGCAGAGCACTGGGGAAAGGCAGGCAGAGAATTCCCTGCTAGCACCTTCTGTGTGCCTGGGAAACAGAAGTGTTCACATCGCTTTGCAGAATCGCTTTTGTGCAGAAAACAGTAACACTTGTTCAGAAGGAAAGAAAGCACAGAGCCCCAGATTCTATGTTGTCCTGGAGAGCTTGCAGAGCACTGGGGAAAGGCAGGCAGAGAATTCCCTGCTAGCACCTTCTCTGTGCCTGGGAAGCAGAAGTGTTCACATTGCTTCGCAGAATCGCTTTTGTGCAGAAAACAGTAACACTTGTTCAGAAGGAAAGAAAGCACAGAGCCCCAGATTCTATGTTGTCCTGGAGAGCTTGCAGAGCACTGGGGAAAGGCAGGCAGAGAATTCCCTGCTAGCACCTTCTCTGTGCCTGGGAAGCAGAAGTGTTTACATTGCTTCACAGAATCGCTTTTGTGCAGAAAACAGTAACACTTGTTCAGAACGAAAGAAAGCACAGAGCCCCAGATTTTATGTTGTCCTGGAGAGCTTGCAGAGCACTGGGGAAAGGCAGGCAGAGAATTCCCTGCTAGCACCTTCTCTGTGCCTGGGAAGCAGAAGTGTTCACATTGCTTCGCAAGAACCGCTTTTGTGCAGAAAACAGTAACACTTGTTCAGAACGAAAGAAAGCACAGAGCCCCAGATTCTATGGTTGTCCTGGAGAGCTTGCAGAGCACTGGGGAAAGGCAGGCAGAGAATTCCCTGATAGCACCTTCTCTGTGCCTGGGAAGCAGAAGTGTTCACATTGCTTCGCAGAATCGCTTTTGTGCAGAAAACAGTAACACTTGTTCAGAATGAAAGAAAGCAGAGAGCACCAGATTCTATGTTGTCCTGGAGAGCTTGCAGAGCACTGGGGAAAGGCAGGCAGAGAATTCCCTGCTAGCACCTTCTCTGTGCCTGGGAAGCAGAAGTGTTCACATTGCTTCGCAGAATCGCTTTTCTGCAGAAAACACTAACACTTGTTCAGAACGAAAGAAAGCACAGAGCCCCAGATTCTATGTTGTCCTGGAGAGCTTGTAGAGCATTGGGGAAAGGCAGGCAGAGAATTCCCTGCTAGCACCTTCTCTGTGCCTGGGAAGCAGAAGTGTTCACATTGCTTCGCAGAATCGCTTTTGTGCAGAAAACACTAACAGTTGTTCAGAACGAAAGAAAGCACAGAGCCCCAGATTTGCTGTTGTCCTGGAGAGCTTGCAGAGCACTGGGGAAAGGCAGGCAGAGAATTCCCTGCTAGCACCTTCTCTGTGCCTGGGAAACAGAAGTGTTCACATCGCTTTGCAGAATCGCTTTTGTGCAGAAAACAGTAACACTTGTTCAGAAGGAAAGAAAGCACAGAGCCCCAGATTTGATGTTGTCCTGGAGAGCTTGCAGAGCACTGGGGAAAGGCAGGCAGAGAATTCCCTGCTAGCACCTTCTCTGTGCCTGGGAAGCAGAAGTGTTCACATTGCTTCGCAGAATCGCTTTTGTGCAGAAAACACTAACACTTGTTCAGAAGGAAAGAAAGCACAGAGCCCCAGATTCTATGTTGTCCTGGAGAGCTTGCAGAGCACTGGGGAAAGGCAGGCAGAGAATTCCCTGCTAGCACCTTCTCTGTGCCTGGGAAGCAGAAGTGTTTACATTGCTTCGCAAGAATCGCTTTTGTGCAGAAAAGAGTAACACTTGTTCAGAACGAAAGAAAGCACAGAGCCCCAGATTTGCTGTTGTCCTGGAGAGCTTGCAGAGCACTGGGGAAAGGCAGGCAGAGAATTCCCTGCTAGCACCTTCTCTGTGCCTGGGAAGCAGAAGTGTTCACATTGCTTCGCAAGAACCGCTTTTGTGCAGAAAACAGTAACACTTGTTCAGAAGGAAAGAAAGCACAGAGCCCCAGATTTGATGTTGTCCTGGAGAGCTTGCAGAGCACTGGGGAAAGGCAGGCAGAGAATTCCCTGCTAGCACCTTCTCTGTGCCTGGGAAGCAGAAGTGTTCACATTGCTTCGCAGAATCGCTTTTGTGCAGAAAACAGTAACACTTGTTCAGAATGAAAGAAAGCAGAGAGCACCAGATTCTATGTTGTCCTGGAGAGCTTGCAGAGCACTGGGGAAAGGCAGGCAGAGAATTCCCTGCTAGCACCTTCTCTGTGCCTGGGAAGCAGAAGTGTTCACATTGCTTCGCAGAATCGCTTTTCTGCAGAAAACACTAACACTTGTTCAGAACGAAAGAAAGCACAGAGCCCCAGATTCTATGTTGTCCTGGAGAGCTTGTAGAGCATTGGGGAAAGGCAGGCAAAGAATTCCCTGCTAGCACCTTCTCTGTGCCTGGGAAGCAGAAGTGTTCACATTGCTTCGCAGAATCGCTTTTGTGCAGAAAACACTAACAGTTGTTCAGAACGAAAGAAAGCACAGAGCCCCAGATTTGCTGTTGTCCTGGAGAGCTTGCAGAGCACTGGGGAAAGGCAGGCAGAGAATTCCCTGCTAGCACCTTCTCTGTGCCTGGGAAGCAGAAGTGTTCACATTGCTTCGCAGAATCGCTTTTGTGCAGAAAACAGTAACACTTGTTCAGAATGAAAGAAAGCAGAGAGCACCAGATTCTATGTTGTCCTGGAGAGCTTGCAGAGCACTGGGGAAAGGCAGGCAGAGAATTCCTTGCTAGCACCTTCTCTGTGCCTGGGAAGCAGAAGTGTTCACATTGCTTCGCAAGAATCGCTTTTGTGAAGAAAAGAGTAACACTTGTTCAGAACGAAAGAAAGCACAGAGCCCCAGATTCTATGTTGTCCTGGAGAGCTTGCAGAGCACTGGGGAAAGGCAGGCAGAGAATTCCCTGCTAGCACCTTCTCTGTGCCTGGGAAGCAGAAGTGTTCACATTGCTTCGCAGAATCGCTTTTGTGCAGAAAACACTAACACATGTTCAGAACGAAAGAAAGCACAGAGCCCCAGATTTGCTATTGTCCTGGAGAGCTTGCAGAGCACTGGGGAAAGGCAGGCAGAGAATTCCCTGCTAGCACCTTCTCTGTGCCTGGGAAGCAGAAGTGTTTACATTGCTTCGCAAGAATAGCTTTTGTGCAGAAAACACTAACAGTTTCTAGAACGAAAGAAACACAGAGCCCCAGATTCTATGTTGTCCTGGAGAGCTTGCAGAGCACTGGGGAAAGGCAGGCAGAGAATTGCCTGCTAGCACCTTCTCTGTGCCTGGGAAGCAGAAGTGTTCACATTGCTTCGCAGAATCGCTTTTGTGCAGAAAACACTAACACTTGTTCAGAAGGAAAGAAAGCACAGAGCCCCAGATTCTATGTTGTCCTGGAGAGCTTGCAGAGCACTGGGGAAAGGCAGGCAGAGAATTCCCTGCTAGCACCTTCTCTGTGCCTGGGAAGCAGAAGTGTTCACATTGCTTCGCAGAATCGCTTTTGTGCAGAAAACAGTAACACTTGTTCAGAATGAAAGAAAGCACAGAGCCCCAGATTTGATGTTGTCCTGGAGAGCTTGCAGAGCACTGGGGAAAGGCAGGCAGAGAATTCCCTGCTAGCACCTTCTCTGTGCCTGGGAAGCAGAAGTGTTCACATTGCTTCGCAGAATCGCTTTTGTGCAGAAAACAGTAACACTTGTTCAGAAGGAAAGAAAGCACAGAGCCCCAGGTTTGCTGTTGTCCTGGAGAGCTTGCAGAGCACTGGGGAAAGGCAGGCAGAGAATTCCCTGCTAGCACCTTCTCTGTGCCTGGGAAGCAGAAGTGTTCACATTGCTTCGCAGAATCGCTTTTGTGCAGAAAACAGTAACACTTGTTCAGAACGAAAGAAAGCACAGAGCCCCAGATTTGATGTTGTCCTGGAGAGCTTGCAGAGCACTGGGGAAAGGCAGGCAGAGAATTCCCTGCTAGCACCTTCTCTGTGCCTGGGAAGCAGAAGTGTTCACATTGCTTCGCAGAATCGCTTTTGTGCAGAAAACAGTAACACTTGTTCAGAACGAAAGAAAGCACAGAGCCCCAGATTCTATGTTGTCCTGGAGAGCTTGCAGAGCACTGGGGAAAGGCAGGCAGAGAATTCCCTGCTAGCACCTTCTCTGTGCCTGGGAAGCAGAAGTGTTCACATTGCTTCGCAGAATCGATTTTGTGCAGAAAACAGTAACACTTGTTCAGAATGAAAGAAAGCACAGAGCCCCAGGTTTGCTGTTGTCCTGGAGAGCTTGCAGAGCACTGGGGAAAGGCAGGCAGAGAATTCCCTGCTAGCACCTTCTCTGTGCCTGGGAAGCAGAAGTGTTTACATTGCTTCGCAAGAATAGCTTTTGTGCAGAAAACACTAACAGTTTCTAGAACGAAAGAAACACAGAGCCCCAGATTCTATGTTGTCCTGGAGAGCTTGCAGAGCACTGGGGAAAGGCAGGCAGAGAATTCCCTGCTAGCACCTTCTCTGTGCCTGGGAAGCAGAAGTGTTCACATTGCTTCGCAGAATCGCTTTTGTGCAGAAAACACTAACACTTGTTCAGAAGGAAAGAAAGCACAGAGCCCCAGATTCTATGTTGTCCTGGAGAGCTTGCAGAGCACTGGGGAAAGGCAGGCAGAGAATTCCCTGCTAGCACCTTCTCTGTGCCTGGGAAACAGAAGTGTTCCCATTGCTTCGCAAAATCGCTTTTGTGCAGAAAACAGTAACACTTGTTCAGAAGGAAAGAAAGCACAGAGCCCCAGATTTTATGTTGTCCTGGAGAGCTTGCAGAGCACTGGGGAAAGGCAGGCAGAGAATTCCCTGCTAGCACCTTCTCTGTGCCTGGGAAGCAGAAGTGTTCACATTGCTTCGCAGAATCGCTTTTGTGCAGAAAACAGTAACACTTTTTCAGAACGAAAGAAAGCACAGAGCCCCAGATTCTATGTTGTCCTGGAGAGCTTGCAGAGCACTGGGGAAAGGCAGGCAGAGAATTCCCTGCTAGCACCTTCTCTGTGCCTGGGAAGCAGAAGTGTTCACATTGCCTCGCAGAATCGCTTTTGTGCAGAAAACACTAACACTTGTTCAGAACGAAAGAAAGCACAGAGCCCCAGATTTTATGTTGTCCTGGAGAGCTTGCAGAGCACTGGGGAAAGGCAGGCAGAGAATTCCCTGCTAGCACCTTCTCTGTGCCTGGGAAGCAGAAGTGTTCACATTGCTTCGCAAGAATAGCTTTTGTGCAGAAAACACTAACACTTGTTAGAACGAAAGAAAGCACAGAGCCCCAGATTTGATGTTGTCCTGGAGAGCTTGCAGAGCACTGGGGAAAGGCAGGCAGAGAATTCCCTGCTAGCACCTTCTCTGTGCCTGGGAAGCAGAAGTGTTCACATTGCTTCGCAGAATCGCTTTTGTGCAGAAAACAGTAACACTTGTTCAGAATGAAAGAAAGCAGAGAGCACCAGATTCTATGTTGTCCTGGAGAGCTTGCAGAGCACTGGGGAAAGGCAGGCAGAGAATTCCCTGCTAGCACCTTCTCTGTGCCTGGGAAGCAGAAGTGTTCACATTGCTTCGCAGAATCGCTTTTGTGCAGAAAACACTAACACTTGTTCAGAACGAAAGAAAGCACAGAGCCCCAGATTCTATGTTGTCCTGGAGAGCTTGTAGAGCATTGGGGAAAGGCAGGCAAAGAATTCCCTGCTAGCACCTTCTCTGTGCCTGGGAAGCAGAAGTGTTCACATTGCTTCGCAGAATCGCTTTTGTGCAGAAAACACTAACAGTTGTTCAGAACGAAAGAAAGCACAGAGCCCCAGATTTGCTGTTGTCCTGGAGAGCTTGCAGAGCACTGGGGAAAGGCAGGCAGAGAATTCCCTGCTAGCACCTTCTCTGTGCCTGGGAAGCAGAAGTGTTCACATTGCTTCGCAAGAACCGCTTTTGTGCAGAAAACAGTAACACTTGTTCAGAACGAAAGAAAGCACAGAGCCCCAGATTTGATGTTGTCCTGGAGAGCTTGCAGAGCACTGGGGAAAGGCAGGCAGAGAATTCCCTGCTAGCACCTTCTCTGTGCCTGGGAAGCAGAAGTGTTCACATTGCTTCGCAGAATCGCTTTTGTGCAGAAAACAGTAACACTTGTTCAGAACGAAAGAAAGCACAGAGCCCCAGATTCTATGTTGTCCTGGAGAGCTTGCAGAGCACTGGGGAAAGGCAGGCAGAGAATTCCCTGCTAGCACCTTCTCTGTGCCTGGGAAGCAGAAGTGTTCACATTGCTTCGCAGAATCGCTTTTCTGCAGAAAACACTAACACTTGTTCAGAACGAAAGAAAGCACAGAGCCCCAGATTCTATGTTGTCCTGGAGAGCTTGTAGAGCATTGGGGAAAGGCAGGCAAAGAATTCCCTGCTAGCACCTTCTCTGTGCCTGGGAAGCAGAAGTGTTCACATTGCTTCGCAGAATCGCTTTTGTGCTGAAAACACTAACAGTTTTTCAGAACGAAAGAAAGCACAGAGCCCCAGATTTGCTGTTGTCCTGGAGAGCTTGCAGAGCACTGGGGAAAGGCAGGCAGAGAATTCCCTGCTAGCACCTTCTCTGTGCCTGGGAAGCAGAAGTGTTCACATTGCTTCGCAGAATCGCTTTTGTGCAGAAAACAGTAACACTTGTTCAGAATGAAAGAAAGCAGAGAGCACCAGATTCTATGTTGTCCTGGAGAGCTTGCAGAGCACTGGGGAAAGGCAGGCAGAGAATTCCTTGCTAGCACCTTCTCTGTGCCTGGGAAGCAGAAGTGTTCACATTGCTTCGCAAGAATCGCTTTTGTGAAGAAAAGAGTAACACTTGTTCAGAACGAAAGAAAGCACAGAGCCCCAGATTCTATGTTGTCCTGGAGAGCTTGCAGAGCACTGGGGAAAGGCAGGCAGAGAATTCCCTGCTAGCACCTTCTCTGTGCCTGGGAAGCAGAAGTGTTCACATTGCTTCGCAGAATCGCTTTTGTGCAGAAAACACTAACACATGTTCAGAACGAAAGAAAGCACAGAGCCCCAGATTTGCTATTGTCCTGGAGAGCTTGCAGAGCACTGGGGAAAGGCAGGCAGAGAATTCCCTGCTAGCACCTTCTCTGTGCCTGGGAAGCAGAAGTGTTTACATTGCTTCGCAAGAATAGCTTTTGTGCAGAAAACACTAACAGTTTCTAGAACGAAAGAAACACAGAGCCCCAGATTCTATGTTGTCCTGGAGAGCTTGCAGAGCACTGGGGAAAGGCAGGCAGAGAATTCCCTGCTAGCACCTTCTCTGTGCCTGGGAAGCAGAAGTGTTCACATTGCTTCGCAGAATCGCTTTTGTGCAGAAAACACTAACACTTGTTCAGAAGGAAAGAAAGCACAGAGCCCCAGATTCTATGTTGTCCTGGAGAGCTTGCAGAGCACTGGGGAAAGGCAGGCAGAGAATTCCCTGCTAGCACCTTCTCTGTGCCTGGGAAACAGAATTGTTCCCATTGCTTCGCAAAATCGCTTTTGTGCAGAAAACAGTAACACTTGTTCAGAATGAAAGAAAGCACAGAGCCCCAGATTTGATGTTGTCCTGGAGAGCTTGCAGAGCACTGGGGAAAGGCAGGCAGAGAATTCCCTGCTAGCACCTTCTCTGTGCCTGGGAAGCAGAAGTGTTCACATTGCTTCGCAGAATCGCTTTTGTGCAGAAAACAGTAACACTTGTTCAGAACGAAAGAAAGCACAGAGCCCCAGATTCTATGTTGTCCTGGAGAGCTTGCAGAGCACTGGGGAAAGGCAGGCAGAGAATTCCCTGCTAGCACCTTCTCTGTGCCTGGGAAGCAGAAGTGTTCACATTGCTTCGCAGAATCGCTTTTGTGCAGAAAACAGTAACACTTGTTCAGAATGAAAGAAAGCACAGAGCCCCAGGTTTGCTGTTGTCCTGGAGAGCTTGCAGAGCACTGGGGAAAGGCAGGCAGAGAATTCCCTGCTAGCACCTTCTCTGTGCCTGGGAAGCAGAAGTGTTTACATTGCTTCGCAAGAATAGCTTTTGTGCAGAAAACACTAACAGTTTCTAGAACGAAAGAAACACAGAGCCCCAGATTCTATGTTGTCCTGGAGAGCTTGCAGAGCACTGGGGAAAGGCAGGCAGAGAATTCCCTGCTAGCACCTTCTCTGTGCCTGGGAAGCAGAAGTGTTCACATTGCTTCGCAGAATCGCTTTTGTGCAGAAAACAGTAACACTTGTTCAGAACGAAAGAAAGCACAGAGCCCCAGATTCTATGTTGTCCTGGAGAGCTTGCAGAGCACTGGGGAAAGGCAGGCAGAGAATTCCCTGCTAGCACCTTCTCTGTGCCTGGGAAACAGAAGTGTTCCCATTGCTTCGCAAAATCGCTTTTGTGCAGAAAACAGTAACACTTGTTCAGAATGAAAGAAAGCACAGAGCCCCAGATTTGATGTTGTCCTGGAGAGCTTGCAGAGCACTGGGGAAAGGCAGGCAGAGAATTCCCTGCTAGCACCTTCTCTGTGCCTGGGAAGCAGAAGTGTTCACATTGCTTCGCAGAATCGCTTTTGTGCAGAAAACAGTAACACTTGTTCAGAACGAAAGAAAGCACAGAGCCCCAGATTCTATGTTGTCCTGGAGAGCTTGCAGAGCACTGGGGAAAGGCAGGCAGAGAATTCCCTGCTAGCACCTTCTCTGTGCCTGGGAAGCAGAAGTGTTCACATTGCTTCGCAGAACCGCTTTTGTGCAGAAAACAGTAACACTTGTTCAGAACGAAAGAAAGCACAGAGCCCCAGATTTGATGTTGTCCTGGAGAGCTTGCAGAGCACTGGGGAAAGGCAGGCAGAGAATTCCCTGCTAGCACCTTCTCTGTGCCTGGGAAGCAGAAGTGTTCACATTGCTTCGCAGAATCGCTTTTGTGCAGAAAACAGTAACACTTGTTCAGAATGAAAGAAAGCAGAGAGCACCAGATTCTATGTTGTCCTGGAGAGCTTGCAGAGCACTGGGGAAAGGCAGGCAGAGAATTCCCTGCTAGCACCTTCTCTGTGCCTGGGAAGCAGAAGTGTTCACATTGCTTCGCAGAATCGCTTTTCTGCAGAAAACACTAACACTTGTTCAGAACGAAAGAAAGCACAGAGCCCCAGATTCTATGTTGTCCTGGAGAGCTTGTAGAGCATTGGGGAAAGGCAGGCAAAGAATTCCCTGCTAGCACCTTCTCTGTGCCTGGGAAGCAGAAGTGTTCACATTGCTTCGCAGAATCGCTTTTGTGCAGAAAACACTAACAGTTGTTCAGAACGAAAGAAAGCACAGAGCCCCAGATTTGCTGTTGTCCTGGAGAGCTTGCAGAGCACTGGGGAAAGGCAGGCAGAGAATTCCCTGCTAGCACCTTCTCTGTGCCTGGGAAGCAGAAGTGTTCACATTGCTTCGCAGAATCGCTTTTGTGCAGAAAACAGTAACACTTGTTCAGAATGAAAGAAAGCAGAGAGCACCAGATTCTATGTTGTCCTGGAGAGCTTGCAGAGCACTGGGGAAAGGCAGGCAGAGAATTCCTTGCTAGCACCTTCTCTGTGCCTGGGAAGCAGAAGTGTTCACATTGCTTCGCAAGAATCGCTTTTGTGAAGAAAAGAGTAACACTTGTTCAGAACGAAAGAAAGCACAGAGCCCCAGATTCTATGTTGTCCTGGAGAGCTTGCAGAGCACTGGGGAAAGGCAGGCAGAGAATTCCCTGCTAGCACCTTCTCTGTGCCTGGGAAGCAGAAGTGTTCACATTGCTTCGCAGAATCGCTTTTGTGCAGAAAACACTAACACATGTTCAGAACGAAAGAAAGCACAGAGCCCCAGATTTGCTATTGTCCTGGAGAGCTTGCAGAGCACTGGGGAAAGGCAGGCAGAGAATTCCCTGCTAGCACCTTCTCTGTGCCTGGGAAGCAGAAGTGTTTACATTGCTTCGCAAGAATAGCTTTTGTGCAGAAAACACTAACAGTTTCTAGAACGAAAGAAACACAGAGCCCCAGATTCTATGTTGTCCTGGAGAGCTTGCAGAGCACTGGGGAAAGGCAGGCAGAGAATTCCCTGCTAGCACCTTCTCTGTTCCTGGGAAGCAGAAGTGTTCACATTGCTTCGCAGAATCGCTTTTGTGCAGAAAACACTAACACTTGTTCAGAAGGAAAGAAAGCACAGAGCCCCAGATTCTATGTTGTCCTGGAGAGCTTGCAGAGCACTGGGGAAAGGCAGGCAGAGAATTCCCTGCTAGCACCTTCTCTGTGCCTGGGAAACAGAATTGTTCCCATTGCTTCGCAAAATCGCTTTTGTGCAGAAAACAGTAACACTTGTTCAGAATGAAAGAAAGCACAGAGCCCCAGATTTGATGTTGTCCTGGAGAGCTTGCAGAGCACTGGGGAAAGGCAGGCAGAGAATTCCCTGCTAGCACCTTCTCTGTGCCTGGGAAGCAGAAGTGTTCACATTGCTTCGCAGAATCGCTTTTGTGCAGAAAACAGTAACACTTGTTCAGAACGAAAGAAAGCACAGAGCCCCAGATTTGCTGTTGTCCTGGAGAGCTTGCAGAGCACTGGGGAAAGGCAGGCAGAGAATTCCCTGCTAGCACCTTCTCTGTGCCTGGGAAGCAGAAGTGTTCACATTGCTTCGCAGAATCGATTTTGTGCAGAAAACAGTAACACTTGTTCAGAATGAAAGAAAGCACAGAGCCCCAGGTTTGCTGTTGTCCTGGAGAGCTTGCAGAGCACTGGGGAAAGGCAGGCAGAGAATTCCCTGCTAGCACCTTCTCTGTGCCTGGGAAGCAGAAGTGTTCACATTGCTTCGCAGAATCGCTTTTGTGCAGAAAACACTAACACTTGTTCAGAAGGAAAGAAAGCACAGAGCCCCAGATTTGATGTTGTCCTGGAGAGCTTGCAGAGCACTGGGGAAAGGCAGGCAGAGAATTCCCTGCTAGCACCTTCTCTGTGCCTGGGAAGCAGAAGTGTTCACATTGCTTCGCAGAATCGCTTTTGTGCAGAAAACAGTAACACTTGTTCAGAACGAAAGAAAGCACAGAGCCCCAGATTCTATGTTGTCCTGGAGAGCTTGCAGAGCACTGGGGAAAGGCAGGCAGAGAATTCCCTGCTAGCACCTTCTCTGTGCCTGGGAAGCAGAAGTGTTCACATTGCCTCGCAGAATCGCTTTTGTGCAGAAAACACTAACACTTGTTCAGAACGAAAGAAAGCACAGAGCCCCAGATTTTATGTTGTCCTGGAGAGCTTGCAGAGCACTGGGGAAAGGCAGGCAGAGAATTCCCTGCTAGCACCTTCTCTGTGCCTGGGAAGCAGAAGTGTTCACATTGCTTCGCAAGAATAGCTTTTGTGCAGAAAACACTAACACTTGTTAGAACGAAAGAAAGCACAGAGCCCCAGATTTGATGTTGTCCTGGAGAGCTTGCAGAGCACTGGGGAAAGGCAGGCAGAGAATTCCCTGCTAGCACCTTCTCTGTGCCTGGGAAGCAGAAGTGTTCACATTGCTTCGCAGAATCGCTTTTGTGCAGAAAACAGTAACACTTGTTCAGAATGAAAGAAAGCAGAGAGCACCAGATTCTATGTTGTCCTGGAGAGCTTGCAGAGCACTGGGGAAAGGCAGGCAGAGAATTCCCTGCTAGCACCTTCTCTGTGCCTGGGAAGCAGAAGTGTTCACATTGCTTCGCAGAATCGCTTTTGTGCAGAAAACACTAACACTTGTTCAGAACGAAAGAAAGCACAGAGCCCCAGATTCTATGTTGTCCTGGAGAGCTTGTAGAGCATTGGGGAAAGGCAGGCAAAGAATTCCCTGCTAGCACCTTCTCTGTGCCTGGGAAGCAGAAGTGTTCACATTGCTTCGCAGAATCGCTTTTGTGCAGAAAACACTAACAGTTGTTCAGAACGAAAGAAAGCACAGAGCCCCAGATTTGCTGTTGTCCTGGAGAGCTTGCAGAGCACTGGGGAAAGGCAGGCAGAGAATTCCCTGCTAGCACCTTCTCTGTGCCTGGGAAGCAGAAGTGTTCACATTGCTTCGCAAGAACCGCTTTTGTGCAGAAAACAGTAACACTTGTTCAGAACGAAAGAAAGCACAGAGCCCCAGATTCTATGTTGTCCTGGAGAGCTTGCAGAGCACTGGGGAAAGGCAGGCAGAGAATTCCCTGCTAGCACCTTCTCTTTGCCTGGGAAGCAGAAGTGTTCACATTGCTTCGCAGAATCGCTTTTGTGCAGAAAACAGTAACACTTGTTCAGAACGAAAGAAAGCACAGAGCCCCAGATTCTATGTTGTCCTGGAGAGCTTGCAGAGCACTGGGGAAAGGCAGGCAGAGAATTCCCTGCTAGCACCTTCTCTGTGCCTGGGAAGCAGAAGTGTTCACATTGCTTC
Source organism: Strix aluco (assembly GCF_031877795.1). NCBI lineage: Eukaryota > Metazoa > Chordata > Aves > Strigiformes > Strigidae > Strix > Strix aluco. The sequence continues at coordinate 1,962,261 of NW_027436514.1, read as the reverse complement.
GCAGAATCGCTTTTCTGCAGAAAACACTAACACTTGTTCAGAACGAAAGAAAGCACAGAGCCCCAGATTCTATGTTGTCCTGGAGAGCTTGTAGAGCATTGGGGAAAGGCAGGCAAAGAATTCCCTGCTAGCACCTTCTCTGTGCCTGGGAAGCAGAAGTGTTCACATTGCTTCGCAGAATCGCTTTTGTGCTGAAAACACTAACAGTTTTTCAGAACGAAAGAAAGCACAGAGCCCCAGATTTGCTGTTGTCCTGGAGAGCTTGCAGAGCACTGGGGAAAGGCAGGCAGAGAATTCCCTGCTAGCACCTTCTCTGTGCCTGGGAAGCAGAAGTGTTCACATTGCTTCGCAGAATCGCTTTTGTGCAGAAAACAGTAACACTTGTTCAGAATGAAAGAAAGCAGAGAGCACCAGATTCTATGTTGTCCTGGAGAGCTTGCAGAGCACTGGGGAAAGGCAGGCAGAGAATTCCTTGCTAGCACCTTCTCTGTGCCTGGGAAGCAGAAGTGTTCACATTGCTTCGCAAGAATCGCTTTTGTGAAGAAAAGAGTAACACTTGTTCAGAACGAAAGAAAGCACAGAGCCCCAGATTCTATGTTGTCCTGGAGAGCTTGCAGAGCACTGGGGAAAGGCAGGCAGAGAATTCCCTGCTAGCACCTTCTCTGTGCCTGGGAAGCAGAAGTGTTCACATTGCTTCGCAGAATCGCTTTTGTGCAGAAAACACTAACACATGTTCAGAACGAAAGAAAGCACAGAGCCCCAGGTTTGCTGTTGTCCTGGAGAGCTTGCAGAGCACTGGGGAAAGGCAGGCAGAGAATTCCCTGCTAGCACCTTCTCTGTGCCTGGGAAGCAGAAGTGTTTACATTGCTTCGCAAGAATAGCTTTTGTGCAGAAAACACTAACAGTTTCTAGAACGAAAGAAACACAGAGCCCCAGATTCTATGTTGTCCTGGAGAGCTTGCAGAGCACTGGGGAAAGGCAGGCAGAGAATTCCCTGCTAGCACCTTCTCTGTGCCTGGGAAGCAGAAGTGTTCACATTGCTTCGCAGAATCGCTTTTGTGCAGAAAACACTAACACTTGTTCAGAAGGAAAGAAAGCACAGAGCCCCAGATTCTATGTTGTCCTGGAGAGCTTGCAGAGCACTGGGGAAAGGCAGGCAGAGAATTCCCTGCTAGCACCTTCTCTGTGCCTGGGAAACAGAATTGTTCCCATTGCTTCGCAAAATCGCTTTTGTGCAGAAAACAGTAACACTTGTTCAGAATGAAAGAAAGCACAGAGCCCCAGATTTGATGTTGTCCTGGAGAGCTTGCAGAGCACTGGGGAAAGGCAGGCAGAGAATTCCCTGCTAGCACCTTCTCTGTGCCTGGGAAGCAGAAGTGTTCACATTGCTTCGCAGAATCGCTTTTGTGCAGAAAACAGTAACACTTGTTCAGAACGAAAGAAAGCACAGAGCCCCAGATTCTATGTTGTCCTGGAGAGCTTGCAGAGCACTGGGGAAAGGCAGGCAGAGAATTCCCTGCTAGCACCTTCTCTGTGCCTGGGAAGCAGAAGTGTTCACATTGCTTCGCAGAATCGATTTTGTGCAGAAAACAGTAACACTTGTTCAGAATGAAAGAAAGCACAGAGCCCCAGGTTTGCTGTTGTCCTGGAGAGCTTGCAGAGCACTGGGGAAAGGCAGGCAGAGAATTCCCTGCTAGCACCTTCTCTGTGCCTGGGAAGCAGAAGTGTTTACATTGCTTCGCAAGAATAGCTTTTGTGCAGAAAACACTAACAGTTTCTAGAACGAAAGAAACACAGAGCCCCAGATTCTATGTTGTCCTGGAGAGCTTGCAGAGCACTGGGGAAAGGCAGGCAGAGAATTCCCTGCTAGCACCTTCTCTGTGCCTGGGAAGCAGAAGTGTTCACATTGCTTCGCAGAATCGCTTTTGTGCAGAAAACAGTAACACTTGTTCAGAACGAAAGAAAGCACAGAGCCCCAGATTCTATGTTGTCCTGGAGAGCTTGCAGAGCACTGGGGAAAGGCAGGCAGAGAATTCCCTGCTAGCACCTTCTCTGTGCCTGGGAAGCAGAAGTGTTCACATTGCTTCGCAGAATCGCTTTTGTGCAGAAAACAGTAACACTTGTTCAGAACGAAAGAAAGCACAGAGCCCCAGATTCTATGTTGTCCTGGAGAGCTTGCAGAGCACTGGGGAAAGGCAGGCAGAGAATTCCCTGCTAGCACCTTCTCTGTGCCTGGGAAGCAGAAGTGTTCACATTGCTTCGCAAGAACCGCTTTTGTGCAGAAAACAGTAACACTTGTTCAGAACGAAAGAAAGCACAGAGCCCCAGATTTGATGTTGTCCTGGAGAGCTTGCAGAGCACTGGGGAAAGGCAGGCAGAGAATTCCCTGCTAGCACCTTCTCTGTGCCTGGGAAGCAGAAGTGTTCACATTGCTTCGCAGAATCGCTTTTGTGCAGAAAACAGTAACACTTGTTCAGAATGAAAGAAAGCAGAGAGCACCAGATTCTATGTTGTCCTGGAGAGCTTGCAGAGCACTGGGGAAAGGCAGGCAGAGAATTCCCTGCTAGCACCTTCTCTGTGCCTGGGAAGCAGAAGTGTTCACATTGCTTCGCAGAATCGCTTTTCTGCAGAAAACACTAACACTTGTTCAGAACGAAAGAAAGCACAGAGCCCCAGATTCTATGTTGTCCTGGAGAGCTTGTAGAGCATTGGGGAAAGGCAGGCAAAGAATTCCCTGCTAGCACCTTCTCTGTGCCTGGGAAGCAGAAGTGTTCACATTGCTTCGCAGAATCGCTTTTGTGCAGAAAACACTAACAGTTGTTCAGAACGAAAGAAAGCACAGAGCCCCAGATTTGCTATTGTCCTGGAGAGCTTGCAGAGCACTGGGGAAAGGCAGGCAGAGAATTCCCTGCTAGCACCTTCTCTGTGCCTGGGAAGCAGAAGTGTTTACATTGCTTCGCAAGAATAGCTTTTGTGCAGAAAACACTAACAGTTTCTAGAACGAAAGAAACACAGAGCCCCAGATTCTATGTTGTCCTGGAGAGCTTGCAGAGCACTGGGGAAAGGCAGGCAGAGAATTCCCTGCTAGCACCTTCTCTGTTCCTGGGAAGCAGAAGTGTTCACATTGCTTCGCAGAATCGCTTTTGTGCAGAAAACACTAACACTTGTTCAGAAGGAAAGAAAGCACAGAGCCCCAGATTCTATGTTGTCCTGGAGAGCTTGCAGAGCACTGGGGAAAGGCAGGCAGAGAATTCCCTGCTAGCACCTTCTCTGTGCCTGGGAAACAGAATTGTTCCCATTGCTTCGCAAAATCGCTTTTGTGCAGAAAACAGTAACACTTGTTCAGAATGAAAGAAAGCACAGAGCCCCAGATTTGATGTTGTCCTGGAGAGCTTGCAGAGCACTGGGGAAAGGCAGGCAGAGAATTCCCTGCTAGCACCTTCTCTGTGCCTGGGAAGCAGAAGTGTTCACATTGCTTCGCAGAATCGCTTTTGTGCAGAAAACAGTAACACTTGTTCAGAACGAAAGAAAGCACAGAGCCCCAGATTTGCTGTTGTCCTGGAGAGCTTGCAGAGCACTGGGGAAAGGCAGGCAGAGAATTCCCTGCTAGCACCTTCTCTGTGCCTGGGAAGCAGAAGTGTTCACATTGCTTCGCAGAATCGATTTTGTGCAGAAAACAGTAACACTTGTTCAGAATGAAAGAAAGCACAGAGCCCCAGGTTTGCTGTTGTCCTGGAGAGCTTGCAGAGCACTGGGGAAAGGCAGGCAGAGAATTCCCTGCTAGCACCTTCTCTGTGCCTGGGAAGCAGAAGTGTTTACATTGCTTCGCAAGAATAGCTTTTGTGCAGAAAACACTAACAGTTTCTAGAACGAAAGAAACACAGAGCCCCAGATTCTATGTTGTCCTGGAGAACTTGCAGAGCACTGGGGAAAGGCAGGCAGAGAATTCCCTGCTAGCACCTTCTCTGTGCCTGGGAAGCAGAAGTGTTCACATTGCTTCGCAGAATCGCTTTTGTGCAGAAAACACTAACACTTGTTCAGAAGGAAAGAAAGCACAGAGCCCCAGATTTGATGTTGTCCTGGAGAGCTTGCAGAGCACTGGGGAAAGGCAGGCAGAGAATTCCCTGCTAGCACCTTCTCTGTGCCTGGGAAGCAGAAGTGTTCACATTGCTTCGCAGAATCGCTTTTGTGCAGAAAACAGTAACACTTGTTCAGAACGAAAGAAAGCACAGAGCCCCAGATTCTATGTTGTCCTGGAGAGCTTGCAGAGCACTGGGGAAAGGCAGGCAGAGAATTCCCTGCTAGCACCTTCTCTGTGCCTGGGAAGCAGAAGTGTTCACATTGCCTCGCAGAATCGCTTTTGTGCAGAAAACACTAACACTTGTTCAGAACGAAAGAAAGCACAGAGCCCCAGATTTTATGTTGTCCTGGAGAGCTTGCAGAGCACTGGGGAAAGGCAGGCAGAGAATTCCCTGCTAGCACCTTCTCTGTGCCTGGGAAGCAGAAGTGTTCACATTGCTTCGCAAGAATCGCTTTTGTGCAGAAAACACTAACACTTGTTAGAACGAAAGAAAGCACAGAGCCCCAGATTTGATGTTGTCCTGGAGAGCTTGCAGAGCACTGGGGAAAGGCAGGCAGAGAATTCCCTGCTAGCACCTTCTCTGTGCCTGGGAAGCAGAAGTGTTCACATTGCTTCGCAGAATCGCTTTTGTGCAGAAAACAGTAACACTTGTTCAGAATGAAAGAAAGCAGAGAGCACCAGATTCTATGTTGTCCTGGAGAGCTTGCAGAGCACTGGGGAAAGGCAGGCAGAGAATTCCCTGCTAGCACCTTCTCTGTGCCTGGGAAGCAGAAGTGTTCACATTGCTTCGCAGAATCGCTTTTGTGCAGAAAACACTAACACTTGTTCAGAACGAAAGAAAGCACAGAGCCCCAGATTCTATGTTGTCCTGGAGAGCTTGCAGAGCACTGGGGAAAGGCAGGCAGAGAATTCCCTGCTAGCACCTTCTCTGTGCCTGGGAAGCAGAAGTGTTCACATTGCTTCGCAGAATCGCTTTTGTGCAGAAAACAGTAACACTTGTTCAGAACGAAAGAAAGCACAGAGCCCCAGATTCTATGTTGTCCTGGAGAGCTTGCAGAGCACTGGGGAAAGGCAGGCAGAGAATTCCCTGCTAGCACCTTCTCTGTGCCTGGGAAGCAGAAGTGTTCACATTGCTTCGCAGAATCGCTTTTGTGCAGAAAACACTAACAGTTGTTCAGAACGAAAGAAAGCACAGAGCCCCGGATTTGCTGTTGTCCTGGAGAGCTTGCAGAGCACTGGGGAAAGGCAGGCAGAGAATTCCCTGCTAGCACCTTCTCTGTGCCTGGGAAGCAGAAGTGTTCACATTGCTTCGCAGAATCGCTTTTGTGCAGAAAACAGTAACACTTGTTCAGAATGAAAGAAAGCAGAGAGCACCAGATTCTATGTTGTCCTGGAGAGCTTGCAGAGCACTGGGGAAAGGCAGGCAGAGAATTCCTTGCTAGCACCTTCTCTGTGCCTGGGAAGCAGAAGTGTTCACATTGCTTCGCAAGAATCGCTTTTGTGAAGAAAAGAGTAACACTTGTTCAGAACGAAAGAAAGCACAGAGCCCCAGATTCTATGTTGTCCTGGAGAGCTTGCAGAGCACTGGGGAAAGGCAGGCAGAGAATTCCCTGCTAGCACCTTCTCTGTGCCTGGGAAGCAGAAGTGTTCACATTGCTTCGCAGAATCGCTTTTGTGCAGAAAACACTAACACTTGTTCAGAAGGAAAGAAAGCACAGAGCCCCAGATTTGCTGTTGTCCTGGAGAGCTTGCAGAGCACTGGGGAAAGGCAGGCAGAGAATTCCCTGCTAGCACCTTCTCTGTGCCTGGGAAGCAGAAGTGTTCACATTGCTTCGCAGAATCGCTTTTGTGCAGAAAACAGTAACACTTGTTCAGAACGAAAGAAAGCACAGAGCCCCAGATTCTATGTTGTCCTGGAGAGCTTGCAGAGCACTGGGGAAAGGCAGGCAGAGAATTCCCTGCTAGCACCTTCTCTGTGCCTGGGAAGCAGAAGTGTTCACATTGCTTCGCAGAATCGCTTTTGTGCAGAAAACAGTAACACTTGTTCAGAATGAAAGAAAGCAGAGAGCACCAGATTCTATGTTGTCCTGGAGAGCTTGCAGAGCACTGGGGAAAGGCAGGCAGAGAATTCCCTGCTAGCACCTTCTCTGTGCCTGGGAAGCAGAAGTGTTCACATTGCTTCGCAGAATCGCTTTTGTGCAGAAAACACTAACACTTGTTCAGAACGAAAGAAAGCACAGAGCCCCAGATTCTATGTTGTCCTGGAGAGCTTGCAGAGCACTGGGGAAAGGCAGGCAGAGAATTCCCTGCTAGCACCTTCTCTGTGCCTGGGAAGCAGAAGTGTTCACATTGCTTCGCAGAATCGCTTTTGTGCAGAAAACAGTAACACTTGTTCAGAAGGAAAGAAAGCACAGAGGCCCAGATTCTATGTTGTCCTGGAGAGCTTGCAGAGCACTGGGGAAAGGCAGGCAGAGAATTCCCTGCTAGCACCTTCTCTGTGCCTGGGAAGCAGAAGTGTTCACATTGCTTCGCAGAATCGCTTTTGTGCAGAAAACACTAACAGTTGTTCAGAACGAAAGAAAGCACAGAGCCCCGGATTTGCTGTTGTCCTGGAGAGCTTGCAGAGCACTGGGGAAAGGCAGGCAGAGAATTCCCTGCTAGCACCTTCTCTGTGCCTGGGAAGCAGAAGTGTTCACATTGCTTCGCAGAATCGCTTTTGTGCAGAAAACAGTAACACTTGTTCAGAATGAAAGAAAGCAGAGAGCACCAGATTCTATGTTGTCCTGGAGAGCTTGCAGAGCACTGGGGAAAGGCAGGCAGAGAATTCCTTGCTAGCACCTTCTCTGTGCCTGGGAAGCAGAAGTGTTCACATTCCTTCGCAAGAATCGCTTTTGTGAAGAAAAGAGTAACACTTGTTCAGAACGAAAGAAAGCACAGAGCCCCAGATTCTATGTTGTCCTGGAGAGCTTGCAGAGCACTGGGGAAAGGCAGGCAGAGAATTCCCTGCTAGCACCTTCTCTGTGCCTGGGAAGCAGAAGTGTTCACATTGCTTCGCAGAATCGCTTTTGTGCAGAAAACAGTAACACTTGTTCAGAACGAAAGAAAGCACAGAGCCCCAGATTCTATGTTGTCCTGGAGAGCTTGCAGAGCACTGGGGAAAGGCAGGCAGAGAATTCCCTGCTAGCACCTTCTCTGTGCCTGGGAAGCAGAAGTGTTCACATTGCCTCGCAGAATCGCTTTTGTGCAGAAAACACTAACACTTGTTCAGAACGAAAGAAAGCACAGAGCCCCAGATTTTATGTTGTCCTGGAGAGCTTGCAGAGCACTGGGGAAAGGCAGGCAGAGAATTCCCTGCTAGCACCTTCTCTGTGCCTGGGAAGCAGAAGTGTTCACATTGCTTCGCAAGAATAGCTTTTGTGCAGAAAACACTAACACTTGTTAGAACGAAAGAAAGCACAGAGCCCCAGATTTGATGTTGTCCTGGAGAGCTTGCAGAGCACTGGGGAAAGGCAGGCAGAGAATTCCCTGCTAGCACCTTCTCTGTGCCTGGGAAGCAGAAGTGTTCACATTGCTTCGCAGAATCGCTTTTGTGCAGAAAACAGTAACACTTGTTCAGAATGAAAGAAAGCAGAGAGCACCAGATTCTATGTTGTCCTGGAGAGCTTGCAGAGCACTGGGGAAAGGCAGGCAGAGAATTCCCTGCTAGCACCTTCTCTGTGCCTGGGAAGCAGAAGTGTTCACATTGCTTCGCAGAATCGCTTTTGTGCAGAAAACACTAACACTTGTTCAGAACGAAAGAAAGCACAGAGCCCCAGATTCTATGTTGTCCTGGAGAGCTTGCAGAGCACTGGGGAAAGGCAGGCAGAGAATTCCCTGCTAGCACCTTCTCTGTGCCTGGGAAGCAGAAGTGTTCACATTGCTTCGCAGAATCGCTTTTGTGCAGAAAACAGTAACACTTGTTCAGAACGAAAGAAAGCACAGAGCCCCAGATTCTATGTTGTCCTGGAGAGCTTGCAGAGCACTGGGGAAAGGCAGGCAGAGAATTCCCTGCTAGCACCTTCTCTGTGCCTGGGAAGCAGAAGTGTTCACATTGCTTCGCAGAATCGCTTTTGTGCAGAAAACACTAACAGTTGTTCAGAACGAAAGAAAGCACAGAGCCCCAGATTTGCTGTTGTCCTGGAGAGCTTGCAGAGCACTGGGGAAAGGCAGGCAGAGAATTCCCTGCTAGCACCTTCTCTGTGCCTGGGAAGCAGAAGTGTTCACATTGCTTCGCAGAATCGCTTTTGTGCAGAAAACAGTAACACTTGTTCAGAATGAAAGAAAGCAGAGAGCACCAGATTCTATGTTGTCCTGGAGAGCTTGCAGAGCACTGGGGAAAGGCAGGCAGAGAATTCCTTGCTAGCACCTTCTCTGTGCCTGGGAAGCAGAAGTGTTCACATTGCTTCGCAAGAATCGCTTTTGTGAAGAAAAGAGTAACACTTGTTCAGAACGAAAGAAAGCACAGAGCCCCAGATTCTATGTTGTCCTGGAGAGCTTGCAGAGCACTGGGGAAAGGCAGGCAGAGAATTCCCTGCTAGCACCTTCTCTGTGCCTGGGAAGCAGAAGTGTTCACATTGCTTCGCAGAATCGCTTTTGTGCAGAAAACACTAACACATGTTCAGAACGAAAGAAAGCACAGAGCCCCAGATTTGCTATTGTCCTGGAGAGCTTGCAGAGCACTGGGGAAAGGCAGGCAGAGAATTCCCTGCTAGCACCTTCTCTGTGCCTGGGAAGCAGAAGTGTTTACATTGCTTCACAAGAATAGCTTTTGTGCAGAAAACACTAACAGTTTCTAGAACGAAAGAAACACAGAGCCCCAGATTCTATGTTGTCCTGGAGAGCTTGCAGAGCACTGGGGAAAGGCAGGCAGAGAATTGCCTGCTAGCACCTTCTCTGTGCCTGGGAAGCAGAAGTGTTCACATTGCTTCGCAGAATCGCTTTTGTGCAGAAAACACTAACACTTGTTCAGAAGGAAAGAAAGCACAGAGCCCCAGATTCTATGTTGTCCTGGAGAGCTTGCAGAGCACTGGGGAAAGGCAGGCAGAGAATTCCCTGCTAGCACCTTCTCTGTGCCTGGGAAACAGAATTGTTCCCATTGCTTCGCAAAATCGCTTTTGTGCAGAAAACAGTAACACTTGTTCAGAATGAAAGAAAGCACAGAGCCCCAGGTTTGCTGTTGTCCTGGAGAGCTTGCAGAGCACTGGGGAAAGGCAGGCAGAGAATTCCCTGCTAGCACCTTCTCTGTGCCTGGGAAGCAGAAGTGTTTACATTGCTTCGCAAGAATAGCTTTTGTGCAGAAAACACTAACAGTTTCTAGAACGAAAGAAACACAGAGCCCCAGATTCTATGTTGTCCTGGAGAGCTTGCAGAGCACTGGGGAAAGGCAGGCAGAGAATTCCCTGCTAGCACCTTCTCTGTGCCTGGGAAGCAGAAGTGTTCACATTGCTTCGCAGAATCGCTTTTGTGCAGAAAACACTAACACTTGTTCAGAAGGAAAGAAAGCACAGAGCCCCAGATTCTATGTTGTCCTGGAGAGCTTGCAGAGCACTGGGGAAAGGCAGGCAGAGAATTCCCTGCTAGCACCTTCTCTGTGCCTGGGAAACAGAAGTGTTCCCATTGCTTCGCAAAATCGCTTTTGTGCAGAAAACAGTAACACTTGTTCAGAATGAAAGAAAGCACAGAGCCCCAGATTTGATGTTGTCCTGGAGAGCTTGCAGAGCACTGGGGAAAGGCAGGCAGAGAATTCCCTGCTAGCACCTTCTCTGTGCCTGGGAAGCAGAAGTGTTCACATTGCTTCGCAGAATCGCTTTTGTGCAGAAAACAGTAACACTTGTTCAGAACGAAAGAAAGCACAGAGCCCCAGATTCTATGTTGTCCTGGAGAGCTTGCAGACCACTGGGGAAAGGCAGGCAGAGAATTCCCTGCTAGCACCTTCTCTGTGCCTGGGAAGCAGAAGTGTTCACATTGCCTCGCAGAATCGCTTTTGTGCAGAAAACACTAACACTTGTTCAGAACGAAAGAAAGCACAGAGCCCCAGATTTTATGTTGTCCTGGAGAGCTTGCAGAGCACTGGGGAAAGGCAGGCAGAGAATTCCCTGCTAGCACCTTCTCTGTGCCTGGGAAGCAGAAGTGTTCACATTGCTTCGCAAGAATAGCTTTTGTGCAGAAAACACTAACACTTGTTAGAACGAAAGAAAGCACAGAGCCCCAGATTTGATGTTGTCCTGGAGAGCTTGCAGAGCACTGGGGAAAGGCAGGCAGAGAATTCCCTGCTAGCACCTTCTCTGTGCCTGGGAAGCAGAAGTGTTCACATTGCTTCGCAGAATCGCTTTTGTGCAGAAAACAGTAACACTTGTTCAGAATGAAAGAAAGCAGAGAGCACCAGATTCTATGTTGTCCTGGAGAGCTTGCAGAGCACTGGGGAAAGGCAGGCAGAGAATTCCCTGCTAGCACCTTCTCTGTGCCTGGGAAGCAGAAGTGTTCACATTGCTTCGCAGAATCGCTTTTGTGCAGAAAACACTAACACTTGTTCAGAATGAAAGAAAGCACAGAGCCCCAGATTCTATGTTGTCCTGGAGAGCTTGTAGAGCATTGGGGAAAGGCAGGCAAAGAATTCCCTGCTAGCACCTTCTCTGTGCCTGGGAAGCAGAAGTGTTCACATTGCTTCGCAGAATCGCTTTTGTGCAGAAAACACTAACAGTTGTTCAGAACGAAAGAAAGCACAGAGCCCCAGATTTGCTGTTGTCCTGGAGAGCTTGCAGAGCACTGGGGAAAGGCAGGCAGAGAATTCCCTGATAGCACCTTCTCTGTGCCTGGGAAGCAGAAGTGTTCACATTGCTTCTCAGAATCGCTTTTGTGCAGAAAACAGTAACACTTGTTCAGAATGAAAGAAAGCAGAGAGCACCAGATTCTATGTTGTCCTGGAGAGCTTGCAGAGCACTGGGGAAAGGCAGGCAGAGAATTCCTTGCTAGCACCTTCTCTGTGCCTGGGAAGCAGAAGTGTTCACATTGCTTCGCAAGAATCGCTTTTGTGAAGAAAAGAGTAACACTTGTTCAGAACGAAAGAAAGCACAGAGCCCCAGATTCTATGTTGTCCTGGAGAGCTTGCAGAGCACTGGGGAAAGGCAGGCAGAGAATTCCCTGCTAGCACCTTCTCTGTGCCTGGGAAGCAGAAGTGTTCACATTGCTTCGCAGAATCGCTTTTGTGCAGAAAACACTAACACATGTTCAGAACGAAAGAAAGCACAGAGCCCCAGATTTGCTATTGTCCTGGAGAGCTTGCAGAGCACTGGGGAAAGGCAGGCAGAGAATTCCCTGCTAGCACCTTCTCTGTGCCTGGGAAGCAGAAGTGTTTATATTGCTTCGCAAGAATAGCTTTTGTGCAGAAAACACTAACAGTTTCTAGAACGAAAGAAACACAGAGCCCCAGATTCTATGTTGTCCTGGAGAGCTTGCAGAGCACTGGGGAAAGGCAGGCAGAGAATTCCCTGCTAGCACCTTCTCTGTGCCTGGGAAGCAGAAGTGTTCACATTGCTTCGCAGAATCGCTTTTGTGCAGAAAACACTAACACTTGTTCAGAAGGAAAGAAAGCACAGAGCCCCAGATTCTATGTTGTCCTGGAGAGCTTGCAGAGCACTGGGGAAAGGCAGGCAGAGAATTCCCTGCTAGCACCTTCTCTGTGCCTGGGAAACAGAATTGTTCCCATTGCTTCGCAAAATCGCTTTTGTGCAGAAAACAGTAACACTTGTTCAGAATGAAAGAAAGCACAGAGCCCCAGATTTGATGTTGTCCTGGAGAGCTTGCAGAGCACTGGGGAAAGGCAGGCAGAGAATTCCCTGCTAGCACCTTCTCTGTGCCTGGGAAGCAGAAGTGTTCACATTGCTTCGCAAGAATCGCTTTTGTGCAGAAAACAGTAACACTTGTTCAGAACGAAAGAAAGCACAGAGCCCCAGATTCTATGTTGTCCTGGAGAGCTTGCAGAGCACTGGGGAAAGGCAGGCAGAGAATTCCCTGCTAGCACCTTCTCTGTGCCTGGGAAGCAGAAGTGTTCACATTGCTTCGCAGAATCGATTTTGTGCAGAAAACAGTAACACTTGTTCAGAATGAAAGAAAGCACAGAGCCCCAGGTTTGCTGTTGTCCTGGAGAGCTTGCAGAGCACTGGGGAAAGGCAGGCAGAGAATTCCCTGCTAGCACCTTCTCTGTGCCTGGGAAGCAGAAGTGTTTACATTGCTTCGCAAGAATAGCTTTTGTGCAGATAACACTAACAGTTTCTAGAACGAAAGAAACACAGAGCCCCAGATTCTATGTTGTCCTGGAGAGCTTGCAGAGCACTGGGGAAAGGCAGGCAGAGAATTCCCTGCTAGCACCTTCTCTGTGCCTGGGAAGCAGAAGTGTTCACATTGCTTCGCAGAATCGATTTTGTTCAGAAAACACTAACACTTGTTCAGAAGGAAGGAAAGCACAGAGCCCCAGATTCTATGTTGTCCTGGAGAGCTTGCAGAGCACTGGGGAAAGGCAGGCAGAGAATTCCCTGCTAGCACCTTCTCTGTGCCTGGGAAGCAGAAGTGTTCACATTGCTTCGCAAGAATAGCTTTTGTGCAGAAAACACTAACACTTGTTAGAACGAAAGAAAGCACAGAGCCCCAGATTTGATGTTGTCCTGGAGAGCTTGCAGAGCACTGGGGAAAGGCAGGCAGAGAATTCCCTGCTAGCACCTTCTCTGTGCCTGGGAAGCAGAAGTGTTCACATTGCTTCGCAGAATCGCTTTTGTGCAGAAAACAGTAACACTTGTTCAGAATGAAAGAAAGCAGAGAGCACCAGATTCTATGTTGTCCTGGAGAGCTTGCAGAGCACTGGGGAAAGGCAGGCAGAGAATTCCCTGCTAGCACCTTCTCTGTGCCTGGGAAGCAGAAGTGTTCACATTGCTTCGCAGAATCGCTTTTGTGCAGAAAACACTAACACTTGTTCAGAACGAAAGAAAGCACAGAGCCCCAGATTCTATGTTGTCCTGGAGAGCTTGTAGAGCATTGGGGAAAGGCAGGCAAAGAATTCCCTGCTAGCACCTTCTCTGTGCCTGGGAAGCAGAAGTGTTCACATTGCTTCGCAGAATCGCTTTTGTGCAGAAAACAGTAACAGTTGTTCAGAACGAAAGAAAGCACAGAGCCCCAGATTTGCTGTTGTCCTGGAGAGCTTGCAGAGCACTGGGGAAAGGCAGGCAGAGAATTCCCTGCTAGCACCTTCTCTGTGCCTGGGAAGCAGAAGTGTTCACATTGCTTCGCAGAATCGCTTTTGTGCAGAAAACAGTAACACTTGTTCAGAATGAAAGAAAGCAGAGAGCACCAGATTCTATGTTGTCCTGGAGAGCTTGCAGAGCACTGGGGAAAGGCAGGCAGAGAATTCCTTGCTAGCACCTTCTCTGTGCCTGGGAAGCAGAAGTGTTCACATTGCTTCGCAAGAATCGCTTTTGTGAAGAAAAGAGTAACACTTGTTCAGAACGAAAGAAAGCACAGAGCCCCAGATTCTATGTTGTCCTGGAGAGCTTGCAGAGCACTGGGGAAAGGCAGGCAGAGAATTCCCTGCTAGCACCTTCTCTGTGCCTGGGAAGCAGAAGTGTTCACATTGCTTCGCAGAATCGCTTTTGTGCAGAAAACACTAACACATGTTCAGAACGAAAGAAAGCACAGAGCCCCAGATTTGCTATTGTCCTGGAGAGCTTGCAGAGCACTGGGGAAAGGCAGGCAGAGAATTCCCTGCTAGCACCTTCTCTGTGCCTGGGAAGCAGAAGTGTTCACATTGCTTCGCAAGAATAGCTTTTGTGCAGAAAACACTAACAGTTTCTAGAACGAAAGAAACACAGAGCCCCAGATTCTATGTTGTCCTGGAGAGCTTGCAGAGCACTGGGGAAAGGCAGGCAGAGAATTGCCTGCTAGCACCTTCTCTGTGCCTGGGAAGCAGAAGTGTTCACATTGCTTCGCAGAATCGCTTTTGTGCAGAAAACACTAACACTTGTTCAGAAGGAAAGAAAGCACAGAGCCCCAGATTCTATGTTGTCCTGGAGAGCTTGCAGAGCACTGGGGAAAGGCAGGCAGAGAATTCCCTGCTAGCACCTTCTCTGTGCCTGGGAAACAGAATTGTTCCCATTGCTTCGCAAAATCGCTTTTGTGCAGAAAACAGTAACACTTGTTCAGAATGAAAGAAAGCACAGAGCCCCAGATTTGATGTTGTCCTGGAGAGCTTGCAGAGCACTGGGGAAAGGCAGGCAGAGAATTCCCTGCTAGCACCTTCTCTGTGCCTGGGAAGCAGAAGTGTTCACATTGCTTCGCAGAATCGCTTTTGTGCAGAAAACAGTAACACTTGTTCAGAACGAAAGAAAGCACAGAGCCCCAGATTCTATGTTGTCCTGGAGAGCTTGCAGAGCACTGGGGAAAGGCAGGCAGAGAATTCCCTGCTAGCACCTTCTCTGTGCCTGGGAAGCAGAAGTGTTCACATTGCTTCGCAGAATCGATTTTGTGCAGAAAACAGTAACACTTGTTCAGAATGAAAGAAAGCACAGAGCCCCAGGTTTGCTGTTGTCCTGGAGAGCTTGCAGAGCACTGGGGAAAGGCAGGCAGAGAATTCCCTGCTAGCACCTTCTCTGTGCCTGGGAAGCAGAAGTGTTTACATTGCTTCGCAAGAATAGCTTTTGTGCAGAAAACAGTAACACTTGTTCAGAACGAAAGAAAGCACAGAGCCCCAGATTTGATGTTGTCCTGGAGAGCTTGCAGAGCACTGGGGAAAGGCAGGCAGAGAATTCCCTGCTAGCACCTTCTCTGTGCCTGGGAAGCAGAAGTGTTCACATTGCTTCGCAGAATCGCTTTTGTGCAGAAAACAGTAACACTTGTTCAGAATGAAAGAAAGCAGAGAGCACCAGATTCTATGTTGTCCTGGAGAGCTTGCAGAGCACTGGGGAAAGGCAGGCAGAGAATTCCCTGCTAGCACCTTCTCTGTGCCTGGGAAGCAGAAGTGTTCACATTGCTTCGCAGAATCGCTTTTGTGCAGAAAACACTAACACTTGTTCAGAACGAAAGAAAGCACAGAGCCCCAGATTCTATGTTGTCCTGGAGAGCTTGTAGAGCATTGGGGAAAGGCAGGCAAAGAATTCCCTGCTAGCACCTTCTCTGTGCCTGGGAAGCAGAAGTGTTCACATTGCTTCGCAGAATCGCTTTTGTGCAGAAAACACTAACAGTTGTTCAGAACGAAAGAAAGCACAGAGCCCCAGATTTGCTGTTGTCCTGGAGAGCTTGCAGAGCACTGGGGAAAGGCAGGCAGAGAATTCCCTGATAGCACCTTCTCTGTGCCTGGGAAGCAGAAGTGTTCACATTGCTTCGCAGAATCGCTTTTGTGCAGAAAACAGTAACACTTGTTCAGAATGAAAGAAAGCAGAGAGCACCAGATTCTATGTTGTCCTGGAGAGCTTGCAGAGCACTGGGGAAAGGCAGGCAGAGAATTCCTTGCTAGCACCTTCTCTGTGCCTGGGAAGCAGAAGTGTTCACATTGCTTCGCAAGAATCGCTTTTGTGAAGAAAAGAGTAACACTTGTTCAGAACGAAAGAAAGCACAGAGCCCCAGATTCTATGTTGTCCTGGAGAGCTTGCAGAGCACTGGGGAAAGGCAGGCAGAGAATTCCCTGCTAGCACCTTCTCTGTGCCTGGGAAGCAGAAGTGTTCACATTGCTTCGCAGAATCGCTTTTGTGCAGAAAACACTAACACATGTTCAGAACGAAAGAAAGCACAGAGCCCCAGATTTGCTATTGTCCTGGAGAGCTTGCAGAGCACTGGGGAAAGGCAGGCAGAGAATTCCCTGCTAGCACCTTCTCTGTGCCTGGGAAGCAGAAGTGTTCACATTGCTTCGCAGAATCGCTTTTGTGCAGAAAACACTAACACTTGTTCAGAAGGAAAGAAAGCACAGAGCCCCAGATTCTATGTTGTCCTGGAGAGCTTGCAGAGCACTGGGGAAAGGCAGGCAGAGAATTCCCTGCTAGCACCTTCTCTGTGCCTGGGAAACAGAATTGTTCCCATTGCTTCGCAAAATCGCTTTTGTGCAGAAAACAGTAACACTTGTTCAGAATGAAAGAAAGCACAGAGCCCCAGATTTGATGTTGTCCTGGAGAGCTTGCAGAGCACTGGGGAAAGGCAGGCAGAGAATTCCCTGCTAGCACCTTCTCTGTGCCTGGGAAGCAGAAGTGTTCACATTGCTTCGCAGAATCGCTTTTGTGCAGAAAACAGTAACACTTGTTCAGAACGAAAGAAAGCACAGAGCCCCAGATTCTATGTTGTCCTGGAGAGCTTGCAGAGCACTGGGGAAAGGCAGGCAGAGAATTCCCTGCTAGCACCTTCTCTGTGCCTGGGAAGCAGAAGTGTTCACATTGCTTCGCAGAATCGATTTTGTGCAGAAAACAGTAACACTTGTTCAGAATGAAAGAAAGCACAGAGCCCCAGGTTTGCTGTTGTCCTGGAGAGCTTGCAGAGCACTGGGGAAAGGCAGGCAGAGAATTCCCTGCTAGCACCTTCTCTGTGCCTGGGAAGCAGAAGTGTTTACATTGCTTCGCAAGAATAGCTTTTGTGCAGAAAACACTAACAGTTTCTAGAACGAAAGAAACACAGAGCCCCAGATTCTATGTTGTCCTGGAGAGCTTGCAGAGCACTGGGGAAAGGCAGGCAGAGAATTCCCTGCTAGCACCTTCTCTGTGCCTGGGAAGCAGAAGTGTTCACATTGCTTCGCAGAATCGCTTTTGTTCAGAAAACACTAACACTTGTTCAGAAGGAAGGAAAGCACAGAGCCCCAGATTCTATGTTGTCCTGGAGAGCTTGCAGAGCACTGGGGAAAGGCAGGCAGAGAATTCCCTGCTAGCACCTTCTCTGTGCCTGGGAAGCAGAAGTGTTCACATTGCTTCGCAAGAATAGCTTTTGTGCAGAAAACACTAACACTTGTTAGAACGAAAGAAAGCACAGAGCCCCAGATTCTATGTTGTCCTGGAGAGCTTGCAGAGCACTGGGGAAAGGCAGGCAGAGAATTCCCTGCTAGCACCTTCTCTGTGCCTGGGAAGCAGAAGTGTTCACATTGCTTCGCAGAATCGCTTTTGTGCAGAAAACAGTAACACTTGTTCAGAATGAAAGAAAGCAGAGAGCACCAGATTCTATGTTGTCCTGGAGAGCTTGCAGAGCACTGGGGAAAGGCAGGCAGAGAATTCCTTGCTAGCACCTTCTCTGTGCCTGGGAAGCAGAAGTGTTCACATTGCTTCGCAAGAATCGCTTTTGTGAAGAAAAGAGTAACACTTGTTCAGAACGAAAGAAAGCACAGAGCCCCAGATTCTATGTTGTCCTGGAGAGCTTGCAGAGCACTGGGGAAAGGCAGGCAGAGAATTCCCTGCTAGCACCTTCTCTGTGCCTGGGAAGCAGAAGTGTTCACATTGCTTCGCAGAATCGCTTTTGTGCAGAAAACACTAACACATGTTCAGAACGAAAGAAAGCACAGAGCCCCAGATTTGCTATTGTCCTGGAGAGCTTGCAGAGCACTGGGGAAAGGCAGGCAGAGAATTCCCTGCTAGCACCTTCTCTGTGCCTGGGAAGCAGAAGTGTTTATATTGCTTCGCAAGAATAGCTTTTGTGCAGAAAACACTAACAGTTTCTAGAACGAAAGAAACACAGAGCCCCAGATTCTATGTTGTCCTGGAGAGCTTGCAGAGCACTGGGGAAAGGCAGGCAGAGAATTGCCTGCTAGCACCTTCTCTGTGCCTGGGAAGCAGAAGTGTTCACATTGCTTCGCAGAATCGCTTTTGTGCAGAAAACACTAACACTTGTTCAGAAGGAAAGAAAGCACAGAGCCCCAGATTCTATGTTGTCCTGGAGAGCTTGCAGAGCACTGGGGAAAGGCAGGCAGAGAATTCCCTGCTAGCACCTTCTCTGTGCCTGGGAAACAGAATTGTTCCCATTGCTTCGCAAAATCGCTTTTGTGCAGAAAACAGTAACACTTGTTCAGAATGAAAGAAAGCACAGAGCCCCAGATTTGATGTTGTCCTGGAGAGCTTGCAGAGCACTGGGGAAAGGCAGGCAGAGAATTCCCTGCTAGCACCTTCTCTGTGCCTGGGAAGCAGAAGTGTTCACATTGCTTCGCAGAATCGCTTTTGTGCAGAAAACAGTAACACTTGTTCAGAACGAAAGAAAGCACAGAGCCCCAGATTCTATGTTGTCCTGGAGAGCTTGCAGAGCACTGGGGAAAGGCAGGCAGAGAATTCCCTGCTAGCACCTTCTCTGTGCCTGGGAAGCAGAAGTGTTCACATTGCTTCGCAGAATCGATTTTGTGCAGAAAACAGTAACACTTGTTCAGAATGAAAGAAAGCACAGAGCCCCAGGTTTGCTGTTGTCCTGGAGAGCTTGCAGAGCACTGGGGAAAGGCAGGCAGAGAATTCCCTGCTAGCACCTTCTCTGTGCCTGGGAAGCAGAAGTGTTTACATTGCTTCGCAAGAATAGCTTTTGTGCAGAAAACACTAACAGTTTCTAGAACGAAAGAAACACAGAGCCCCAGATTCTATGTTGTCCTGGAGAGCTTGCAGAGCACTGGGGAAAGGCAGGCAGAGAATTCCCTGCTAGCACCTTCTCTGTGCCTGGGAAGCAGAAGTGTTCACATTGCTTCGCAGAATTGCTTTTGTTCAGAAAACACTAACACTTGTTCAGAAGGAAGGAAAGCACAGAGCCCCAGATTCTATGTTGTCCTGGAGAGCTTGCAGAGCACTGGGGAAAGGCAGGCAGAGAATTCCCTGCTAGCACCTTCTCTGTGCCTGGGAAACAGAAGTGTTCCCATTGCTTCGCAAAATCGCTTTTGTGCAGAAAACAGTAACACTTGTTCAGAATGAAAGAAAGCACAGAGCCCCAGATTTGATGTTGTCCTGGAGAGCTTGCAGAGCACTGGGGAAAGGCAGGCAGAGAATTCCCTGCTAGCACCTTCTCTGTGCCTGGGAAGCAGAAGTGTTCACATTGCTTCGCAGAATCGCTTTTGTGCAGAAAACAGTAACACTTGTTCAGAACGAAAGAAAGCACAGAGCCCCAGATTCTATGTTGTCCTGGAGAGCTTGCAGAGCACTGGGGAAAGGCAGGCAGAGAATTCCCTGCTAGCACCTTCTCTGTGCCTGGGAAGCAGAAGTGTTCACATTGCCTCGCAGAATCGCTTTTGTGCAGAAAACACTAACACTTGTTCAGAACGAAAGAAAGCACAGAGCCCCAGATTCTATGTTGTCCTGGAGAGCTTGCAGAGCACTGGGGAAAGGCAGGCAGAGAATTCCCTGCTAGCACCTTCTCTGTGCCTGGGAATCAGAAGTGTTCATATTGCTTCTCAGAATCGCTTTTGTGCAGAAAACAGTAACACTTGTTCAGAACGAAAGAAAGCAGAGAGCCCCAGATTTTATGTTGTCCTGGAGAGCTTGCAGAGCACTGGGGAAAGGCAGGCAGAGAATTCCCTGCTAGCACCTTCTCTGTGCCTGGGAAGCAGAAGTGTTCACATTGCTTCGCAGAATCGATTTTGTGCAGAAAACAGTAACACTTGTTCAGAATGAAAGAAAGCACAGAGCCCCAGGTTTGCTGTTGTCCTGGAGAGCTTGCAGAGCACTGGGGAAAGGCAGGCAGAGAATTCCCTGCTAGCACCTTCTCTGTGCCTGGGAAGCAGAAGTGTTCATATTGCTTCGCAGAATCGCTTTTGTGCAGAAAACAGTAACACTTGTTCAGAACGAAAGAAAGCACAGAGCCCCAGATTCTATGTTGTCCTGGAGAGCTTGCAGAGCACTGGGGAAAGGCAGGCAGAGAATTCCCTGCTAGCACCTTCTCTGTGCCTGGGAAACAGAAGTGTTCACATTGCTTCGCAGAATCGCTTTTGTGCAGAAAACAGTAACACTTGTTCAGAACGAAAGAAAGCACAGAGCCCCAGATTCTATGTTGTCCTGGAGAGCTTGCAGAGCACTGGGGAAAGGTAGGCAGAGAATTCCCTGCTAGCACCTTCTCTGTGCCTGGGAAGCATGGTGTTCATATTGCTTCTCAGAATCGCTTTTGTGCAGAAAACAGTAACACTTGTTCAGAACGAAAGAAAGCACAGAGCCCCAGATTCTATGTTGTCCTGGAGAGCTTGCAGAGCACTGGGGAAAGGCAGGCAGAGAATTCCCTGATAGCACCTTCTCTGTGCCTGGGAAGCAGAAGTGTTCACATTGCTTCGCAGAATCGCTTTTGTGCAGAAAACAGTAACACTTGTTCAGAAGGAAAGAAAGCACAGAGCCCCAGATTTGCTGTTGTCCTGGAGAGCTTGCAGAGCACTGGGGAAAGGCAGGCAGAGAATTCCCTGCTAGCACCTTCTCTGTGCCGGGGAAGCAGAAGTGTTCACATTGCTTCGCAGAATCACTTTTGTGCAGAAAACAGTAACACTTGTTCAGAACGAAAGAAAGCAGAGAGCCCCAGATTCTATGTTGTCCTGGAGAGCTTGCAGAGCACTGGGGAAAGGCAGGCAGAGAATTCCCTGCTAGCACCTTCTCTGTGCCTGGGAAGCAGAAGTGTTCACATTGCCTCGCAGAATCGCTTTTGTGCAGAAAACACTAACACTTGTTCAGAATGAAAGAAAGCACAGAGCCCCAGATTTGCTGTTGTCCTGGAGAGCTTGCAGAGCACTGGGGAAAGGCAGGCAGAGAATTCCCTGCTAGCACCTTCTCTGTGCCGGGGAAGCAGAAGTGTTCATATTGCTTCTCAGAATCGCTTTTGTGCAGAAAACAGTAACACTTGTTCAGAACGAAAGAAAGCACAGAGCCCCAGATTTTATGTTGTCCTGGAGAGCTTGCAGAGCACTGGGGAAAGGCAGGCAGAGAATTCCCTGCTAGCACCTTCTCTGTGCCTGGGAAACAGAAGTGTTCCCATTGCTTCGCAGAATCGCTTTTGTGCAGAAAACAGTAACACTTGTTCAGAACGAAAGAAAGCACAGAGCCCCAGATTCTATGTTGTCCTGGAGAGCTTGCAGAGCACTGGGGAAAGGCAGGCAGAGAATTCCCTGCTAGCACCTTCTCTGTGCCTGGGAAGCAGAAGTGTTCCCATTGCTTCGCAGAATCGCTTTTGTGCAGAAAACAGTAACACTTGTTCAGAACGAAAGAAAGCACAGAGCCCCAGATTCTATGTTGTCCTGGAGAGCTTGCAGAGCACTGGGGAAAGGCAGGCAGAGAATTCCCTGCTAGCACCTTCTCTGTGCCTGGGAAGCATGGTGTTCATATTGCTTCTCAGAATCGCTTTTGTGCAGAAAACACTAACACTTGTTCAGAACGAAAGAAAGCACAGAGCCCCAGATTTGCTATTGTCCTGGAGAGCTTGCAGAGCACTGGGGAAAGGCAGGCAGAGAACTCCCTGCTAGCACCTTCTCTGTGCCTGGGAAGCAGAAGTGTTCACATTGCTTCGCAGAATCGCTTTTCTGCAGAAAACAGTAACACTTGTTCAGAATGAAAGAAAGCACAGAGCCCCAGATTTGCTGTTGTCCTGGAGAGCTTGCAGAGCACTGGGGAAAGGCAGGCAGAGAATTCCCTGCTAGCACCTTCTCTGTGCCGGGGAAGCAAAAGTGTTCATATCGCTTCTCAGAATCGCTTTTGTGCAGAAAACAGTAACACTTGTTCAGAACGAAAGAAAGCACAGAGCCCCAGATTTGATGTTGTCCTGGAGAGCTTGCAGAGCACTGGGGAAAGGCAGGCAGAGAATTGCCTGCTAGCACCTTCTCTGTGCCTGGGAAGCAGAAGTGTTTACATTGCTTCACAGAATCGCTTTTGTGCAGAAAACAATAACACTTGTTCAGAACGAAAGAAAGCACAGAGTCCCAGATTTTATGTTGTCCTGGAGAGCTTGCAGAGCACTGGGGAAAGGCAGGCAGAGAATTCCCTGCTAGCACCTTCTCTGTGCCTGGGAAGCAGAAGTGTTCACATTGCTTCGCAAGAACCGCTTTTGTGCAGAAAACAGTAACACTTGTTCAGAACGAAAGAAAGCACAGAGCCCCAGATTTGATGTTGTCCTGGAGAGCTTGCAGAGCACTGGGGAAAGGCAGGCAGAGAATTCCCTGCTAGCACCTTCTCTGTGCCTGGGAAGCAGAAGTGTTCACATTGCTTCGCAGAATCGCTTTTGTGCAGAAAACAGTAACACTTGTTCAGAATGAAAGAAAGCAGGGAGCACCAGATTCTATGTTGTCCTGGAGAGCTTGCAGAGCACTGGGGAAAGGCAGGCAGAGAATTCCCTGCTAGCACCTTCTCTGTGCCTGGGAAGCAGAAGTGTTCACATTGCTTCGCAGAATCGCTTTTCTGCAGAAAACACTAACACTTGTTCAGAACGAAAGAAAGCACAGAGCCCCAGATTCTATGTTGTCCTGGAGAGCTTGTAGAGCATTGGGGAAAGGCAGGCAAAGAATTCCCTGCTAGCACCTTCTCTGTGCCTGGGAAGCAGAAGTGTTCACATTGCTTCGCAGAATCGCTTTTGTGCAGAAAACACTAACAGTTGTTCAGAACGAAAGAAAGCACAGAGCCCCAGATTTGCTGTTGTCCTGGAGAGCTTGCAGAGCACTGGGGAAAGGCAGGCAGAGAATTCCCTGCTAGCACCTTCTCTGTGCCTGGGAAGCAGAAGTGTTCACATTGCTTCGCAGAATCGCTTTTGTGCAGAAAACAGTAACACTTGTTCAGAATGAAAGAAAGCAGAGAGCACCAGATTCTATGTTGTCCTGGAGAGCTTGCAGAGCACTGGGGAAAGGCAGGCAGAGAATTCCTTGCTAGCACCTTCTCTGTGCCTGGGAAGCAGAAGTGTTCACATTGCTTCGCAAGAATCGCTTTTGTGAAGAAAAGAGTAACACTTGTTCAGAACGAAAGAAAGCACAGAGCCCCAGATTCTATGTTGTCCTGGAGAGCTTGCAGAGCACTGGGGAAAGGCAGGCAGAGAATTCCCTGCTAGCACCTTCTCTGTGCCTGGGAAGCAGAAGTGTTCACATTGCTTCGCAGAATCGCTTTTGTGCAGAAAACACTAACACATGTTCAGAACGAAAGAAAGCACAGAGCCCCAGATTTGCTATTGTCCTGGAGAGCTTGCAGAGCACTGGGGAAAGGCAGGCAGAGAATTCCCTGCTAGCACCTTCTCTGTGCCTGGGAAGCAGAAGTGTTTACATTGCTTCGCAAGAATAGCTTTTGTGCAGAAAACACTAACAGTTTCTAGAACGAAAGAAACACAGAGCCCCAGATTCTATGTTGTCCTGGAGAGCTTGCAGAGCACTGGGGAAAGGCAGGCAGAGAATTCCCTGCTAGCACCTTCTCTGTGCCTGGGAAGCAGAAGTGTTCACATTGCTTCGCAGAATCGCTTTTGTGCAGAAAACACTAACACTTGTTCAGAAGGAAAGAAAGCACAGAGCCCCAGATTCTATGTTGTCCTGGAGAGCTTGCAGAGCACTGGGGAAAGGCAGGCAGAGAATTCCCTGCTAGCACCTTCTCTGTGCCTGGGAAACAGAATTGTTCCCATTGCTTCGCAAAATCGCTTTTGTGCAGAAAACAGTAACACTTGTTCAGAATGAAAGAAAGCACAGAGCCCCAGATTTGATGTTGTCCTGGAGAGCTTG
Organism: Strix aluco; assembly: GCF_031877795.1. Taxonomy (NCBI): domain Eukaryota; kingdom Metazoa; phylum Chordata; class Aves; order Strigiformes; family Strigidae; genus Strix; species Strix aluco. Next base: position 1,938,508 of record NW_027436514.1, on the reverse strand, counting down.
CAGAGCACTGGGGAAAGGCAGGCAGAGAATTCCCTGCTAGCACCTTCTCTGTGCCTGGGAAGCAGAAGTGTTCACATTGCTTCGCAGAATCGCTTTTGTTCAGAAAACACTAACACTTGTTCAGAAGGAAGGAAAGCACAGAGCCCCAGATTCTATGTTGTCCTGGAGAGCTTGCAGAGCACTGGGGAAAGGCAGGCAGAGAATTCCCTGCTAGCACCTTCTCTGTGCCTGGGAAACAGAAGTGTTCCCATTGCTTCGCAAAATCGCTTTTGTGCAGAAAACAGTAACACTTGTTCAGAATGAAAGAAAGCACAGAGCCCCAGATTTGATGTTGTCCTGGAGAGCTTGCAGAGCACTGGGGAAAGGCAGGCAGAGAATTCCCTGCTAGCACCTTCTCTGTGCCTGGGAAGCAGAAGTGTTCACATTGCTTCGCAGAATCGCTTTTGTGCAGAAAACAGTAACACTTGTTCAGAACGAAAGAAAGCACAGAGCCCCAGATTCTATGTTGTCCTGGAGAGCTTGCAGAGCACTGGGGAAAGGCAGGCAGAGAATTCCCTGCTAGCACCTTCTCTGTGCCTGGGAAGCAGAAGTGTTCACATTGCCTCGCAGAATCGCTTTTGTGCAGAAAACACTAACACTTGTTCAGAACGAAAGAAAGCACAGAGCCCCAGATTCTATGTTGTCCTGGAGAGCTTGCAGAGCACTGGGGAAAGGCAGGCAGAGAATTCCCTGCTAGCACCTTCTCTGTGCCTGGGAATCAGAAGTGTTCATATTGCTTCTCAGAATCGCTTTTGTGCAGAAAACAGTAACACTTGTTCAGAACGAAAGAAAGCAGAGAGCCCCAGATTTTATGTTGTCCTGGAGAGCTTGCAGAGCACTGGGGAAAGGCAGGCAGAGAATTCCCTGCTAGCACCTTCTCTGTGCCTGGGAAGCAGAAGTGTTCACATTGCTTCGCAGAATCGATTTTGTGCAGAAAACAGTAACACTTGTTCAGAATGAAAGAAAGCACAGAGCCCCAGGTTTGCTGTTGTCCTGGAGAGCTTGCAGAGCACTGGGGAAAGGCAGGCAGAGAATTCCCTGCTAGCACCTTCTCTGTGCCTGGGAAGCAGAAGTGTTCATATTGCTTCGCAGAATCGCTTTTGTGCAGAAAACAGTAACACTTGTTCAGAACGAAAGAAAGCACAGAGCCCCAGATTCTATGTTGTCCTGGAGAGCTTGCAGAGCACTGGGGAAAGGCAGGCAGAGAATTCCCTGCTAGCACCTTCTCTGTGCCTGGGAAGCAGAAGTGTTCACATTGCTTCGCAGAATCGCTTTTGTGCAGAAAACACTAACACATGTTCAGAACGAAAGAAAGCACAGAGCCCCAGATTTGCTATTGTCCTGGAGAGCTTGCAGAGCACTGGGGAAAGGCAGGCAGAGAATTCCCTGCTAGCACCTTCTCTGTGCCTGGGAAGCAGAAGTGTTTACATTGCTTCGCAAGAATAGCTTTTGTGCAGAAAACACTAACAGTTTCTAGAACGAAAGAAACACAGAGCCCCAGATTCTATGTTGTCCTGGAGAGCTTGCAGAGCACTGGGGAAAGGCAGGCAGAGAATTCCCTGCTAGCACCTTCTCTGTGCCTGGGAAGCAGAAGTGTTCACATTGCTTCGCAGAATCGCTTTTGTGCAGAAAACACTAACACTTGTTCAGAAGGAAAGAAAGCACAGAGCCCCAGATTCTATGTTGTCCTGGAGAGCTTGCAGAGCACTGGGGAAAGGCAGGCAGAGAATTCCCTGCTAGCACCTTCTCTGTGCCTGGGAAACAGAATTGTTCCCATTGCTTCGCAAAATCGCTTTTGTGCAGAAAACAGTAACACTTGTTCAGAATGAAAGAAAGCACAGAGCCCCAGATTTGATGTTGTCCTGGAGAGCTTGCAGAGCACTGGGGAAAGGCAGGCAGAGAATTCCCTGCTAGCACCTTCTCTGTGCCTGGGAAGCAGAAGTGTTCACATTGCTTCGCAGAATCGCTTTTGTTCAGAAAACACTAACACTTGTTCAGAAGGAAGGAAAGCACAGAGCCCCAGATTCTATGTTGTCCTGGAGAGCTTGCAGAGCACTGGGGAAAGGCAGGCAGAGAATTCCCTGCTAGCACCTTCTCTGTGCCTGGGAAACAGAAGTGTTCCCATTGCTTCGCAAAATCGCTTTTGTGCAGAAAACAGTAACACTTGTTCAGAATGAAAGAAAGCACAGAGCCCCAGATTTGATGTTGTCCTGGAGAGCTTGCAGAGCACTGGGGAAAGGCAGGCAGAGAATTCCCTGCTAGCACCTTCTCTGTGCCTGGGAAGCAGAAGTGTTCACATTGCTTCGCAGAATCGCTTTTGTGCAGAAAACAGTAACACTTGTTCAGAACGAAAGAAAGCACAGAGCCCCAGATTCTATGTTGTCCTGGAGAGCTTGCAGAGCACTGGGGAAAGGCAGGCAGAGAATTCCCTGCTAGCACCTTCTCTGTGCCTGGGAAGCAGAAGTGTTCACATTGCCTCGCAGAATCGCTTTTGTGCAGAAAACACTAACACTTGTTCAGAACGAAAGAAAGCACAGAGCCCCAGATTCTATGTTGTCCTGGAGAGCTTGCAGAGCACTGGGGAAAGGCAGGCAGAGAATTCCCTGCTAGCACCTTCTCTGTGCCTGGGAATCAGAAGTGTTCATATTGCTTCTCAGAATCGCTTTTGTGCAGAAAACAGTAACACTTGTTCAGAACGAAAGAAAGCAGAGAGCCCCAGATTTTATGTTGTCCTGGAGAGCTTGCAGAGCACTGGGGAAAGGCAGGCAGAGAATTCCCTGCTAGCACCTTCTCTGTGCCTGGGAAGCAGAAGTGTTCACATTGCTTCGCAGAATCGATTTTGTGCAGAAAACAGTAACACTTGTTCAGAATGAAAGAAAGCACAGAGCCCCAGGTTTGCTGTTGTCCTGGAGAGCTTGCAGAGCACTGGGGAAAGGCAGGCAGAGAATTCCCTGCTAGCACCTTCTCTGTGCCTGGGAAGCAGAAGTGTTCATATTGCTTCGCAGAATCGCTTTTGTGCAGAAAACAGTAACACTTGTTCAGAACGAAAGAAAGCACAGAGCCCCAGATTCTATGTTGTCCTGGAGAGCTTGCAGAGCACTGGGGAAAGGCAGGCAGAGAATTCCCTGCTAGCACCTTCTCTGTGCCTGGGAAACAGAAGTGTTCACATTGCTTCGCAGAATCGCTTTTGTGCAGAAAACAGTAACACTTGTTCAGAACGAAAGAAAGCACAGAGCCCCAGATTCTATGTTGTCCTGGAGAGCTTGCAGAGCACTGGGGAAAGGTAGGCAGAGAATTCCCTGCTAGCACCTTCTCTGTGCCTGGGAAGCATGGTGTTCATATTGCTTCTCAGAATCGCTTTTGTGCAGAAAACAGTAACACTTGTTCAGAACGAAAGAAAGCACAGAGCCCCAGATTCTATGTTGTCCTGGAGAGCTTGCAGAGCACTGGGGAAAGGCAGGCAGAGAATTCCCTGATAGCACCTTCTCTGTGCCTGGGAAGCAGAAGTGTTCACATTGCTTCGCAGAATCGCTTTTGTGCAGAAAACACTAACACTTGTTCAGAATGAAAGAAAGCACAGAGCCCCAGATTTGCTGTTGTCCTGGAGAGCTTGCAGAGCACTGGGGAAAGGCAGGCAGAGAATTCCCTGCTAGCACCTTCTCTGTGCCGGGGAAGCAGAAGTGTTCACATTGCTTCGCAGAATCACTTTTGTGCAGAAAACAGTAACACTTGTTCAGAACGAAAGAAAGCAGAGAGCCCCAGATTCTATGTTGTCCTGGAGAGCTTGCAGAGCACTGGGGAAAGGCAGGCAGAGAATTCCCTGCTAGCACCTTCTCTGTGCCTGGGAAGCAGAAGTGTTCACATTGCCTCGCAGAATCGCTTTTGTGCAGAAAACACTAACACTTGTTCAGAATGAAAGAAAGCACAGAGCCCCAGATTTGCTGTTGTCCTGGAGAGCTTGCAGAGCACTGGGGAAAGGCAGGCAGAGAATTCCCTGCTAGCACCTTCTCTGTGCCGGGGAAGCAGAAGTGTTCATATTGCTTCTCAGAATCGCTTTTGTGCAGAAAACAGTAACACTTGTTCAGAACGAAAGAAAGCACAGAGCCCCAGATTTTATGTTGTCCTGGAGAGCTTGCAGAGCACTGGGGAAAGGCAGGCAGAGAATTCCCTGCTAGCACCTTCTCTGTGCCTGGGAAACAGAAGTGTTCCCATTGCTTCGCAGAATCGCTTTTGTGCAGAAAACAGTAACACTTGTTCAGAACGAAAGAAAGCACAGAGCCCCAGATTCTATGTTGTCCTGGAGAGCTTGCAGAGCACTGGGGAAAGGCAGGCAGAGAATTCCCTGCTAGCACCTTCTCTGTGCCTGGGAAGCAGAAGTGTTCCCATTGCTTCGCAGAATCGCTTTTGTGCAGAAAACAGTAACACTTGTTCAGAACGAAAGAAAGCACAGAGCCCCAGATTCTATGTTGTCCTGGAGAGCTTGCAGAGCACTGGGGAAAGGCAGGCAGAGAATTCCCTGCTAGCACCTTCTCTGTGCCTGGGAAGCATGGTGTTCATATTGCTTCTCAGAATCGCTTTTGTGCAGAAAACACTAACACTTGTTCAGAACGAAAGAAAGCACAGAGCCCCAGATTTGCTATTGTCCTGGAGAGCTTGCAGAGCACTGGGGAAAGGCAGGCAGAGAATTCCCTGCTAGCACCTTCTCTGTGCCTGGGAAGCAGAAGTGTTCACATTGCTTCGCAGAATCGCTTTTCTGCAGAAAACAGTAACACTTGTTCAGAATGAAAGAAAGCACAGAGCCCCAGATTTGCTGTTGTCCTGGAGAGCTTGCAGAGCACTGGGGAAAGGCAGGCAGAGAATTCCCTGCTAGCACCTTCTCTGTGCCGGGGAAGCAAAAGTGTTCATATCGCTTCTCAGAATCGCTTTTGTGCAGAAAACAGTAACACTTGTTCAGAACGAAAGAAAGCACAGAGCCCCAGATTTGATGTTGTCCTGGAGAGCTTGCAGAGCACTGGGGAAAGGCAGGCAGAGAATTGCCTGCTAGCACCTTCTCTGTGCCTGGGAAGCAGAAGTGTTTACATTGCTTCACAGAATCGCTTTTGTGCAGAAAACAATAACACTTGTTCAGAACGAAAGAAAGCACAGAGTCCCAGATTTTATGTTGTCCTGGAGAGCTTGCAGAGCACTGGGGAAAGGCAGGCAGAGAATTCCCTGCTAGCACCTTCTCTGTGCCTGGGAAGCAGAAGTGTTCACATTGCTTCGCAAGAACCGCTTTTGTGCAGAAAACAGTAACACTTGTTCAGAACGAAAGAAAGCACAGAGCCCCAGATTTGATGTTGTCCTGGAGAGCTTGCAGAGCACTGGGGAAAGGCAGGCAGAGAATTCCCTGCTAGCACCTTCTCTGTGCCTGGGAAGCAGAAGTGTTCACATTGCTTCGCAGAATCGCTTTTGTGCAGAAAACAGTAACACTTGTTCAGAATGAAAGAAAGCAGGGAGCACCAGATTCTATGTTGTCCTGGAGAGCTTGCAGAGCACTGGGGAAAGGCAGGCAGAGAATTCCCTGCTAGCACCTTCTCTGTGCCTGGGAAGCAGAAGTGTTCACATTGCTTCGCAGAATCGCTTTTCTGCAGAAAACACTAACACTTGTTCAGAACGAAAGAAAGCACAGAGCCCCAGATTCTATGTTGTCCTGGAGAGCTTGTAGAGCATTGGGGAAAGGCAGGCAAAGAATTCCCTGCTAGCACCTTCTCTGTGCCTGGGAAGCAGAAGTGTTCACATTGCTTCGCAGAATCGCTTTTGTGCAGAAAACACTAACAGTTGTTCAGAACGAAAGAAAGCACAGAGCCCCAGATTTGCTGTTGTCCTGGAGAGCTTGCAGAGCACTGGGGAAAGGCAGGCAGAGAATTCCCTGCTAGCACCTTCTCTGTGCCTGGGAAGCAGAAGTGTTCACATTGCTTCGCAGAATCGCTTTTGTGCAGAAAACAGTAACACTTGTTCAGAATGAAAGAAAGCAGAGAGCACCAGATTCTATGTTGTCCTGGAGAGCTTGCAGAGCACTGGGGAAAGGCAGGCAGAGAATTCCTTGCTAGCACCTTCTCTGTGCCTGGGAAGCAGAAGTGTTCACATTGCTTCGCAAGAATCGCTTTTGTGAAGAAAAGAGTAACACTTGTTCAGAACGAAAGAAAGCACAGAGCCCCAGATTCTATGTTGTCCTGGAGAGCTTGCAGAGCACTGGGGAAAGGCAGGCAGAGAATTCCCTGCTAGCACCTTCTCTGTGCCTGGGAAGCAGAAGTGTTCACATTGCTTCGCAGAATCGCTTTTGTGCAGAAAACACTAACACATGTTCAGAACGAAAGAAAGCACAGAGCCCCAGATTTGCTATTGTCCTGGAGAGCTTGCAGAGCACTGGGGAAAGGCAGGCAGAGAATTCCCTGCTAGCACCTTCTCTGTGCCTGGGAAGCAGAAGTGTTTACATTGCTTCGCAAGAATAGCTTTTGTGCAGAAAACACTAACAGTTTCTAGAACGAAAGAAACACAGAGCCCCAGATTCTATGTTGTCCTGGAGAGCTTGCAGAGCACTGGGGAAAGGCAGGCAGAGAATTCCCTGCTAGCACCTTCTCTGTGCCTGGGAAGCAGAAGTGTTCACATTGCTTCGCAGAATCGCTTTTGTGCAGAAAACACTAACACTTGTTCAGAAGGAAAGAAAGCACAGAGCCCCAGATTCTATGTTGTCCTGGAGAGCTTGCAGAGCACTGGGGAAAGGCAGGCAGAGAATTCCCTGCTAGCACCTTCTCTGTGCCTGGGAAACAGAATTGTTCCCATTGCTTCGCAAAATCGCTTTTGTGCAGAAAACAGTAACACTTGTTCAGAATGAAAGAAAGCACAGAGCCCCAGATTTGATGTTGTCCTGGAGAGCTTGCAGAGCACTGGGGAAAGGCAGGCAGAGAATTCCCTGCTAGCACCTTCTCTGTGCCTGGGAAGCAGAAGTGTTCACATTGCTTCGCAGAATCGCTTTTGTGCAGAAAACAGTAACACTTGTTCAGAACGAAAGAAAGCACAGAGCCCCAGATTCTATGTTGTCCTGGAGAGCTTGCAGAGCACTGGGGAAAGGCAGGCAGAGAATTCCCTGCTAGCACCTTCTCTGTGCCTGGGAAGCAGAAGTGTTCACATTGCTTCGCAGAATCGATTTTGTGCAGAAAACAGTAACACTTGTTCAGAATGAAAGAAAGCACAGAGCCCCAGGTTTGCTGTTGTCCTGGAGAGCTTGCAGAGCACTGGGGAAAGGCAGGCAGAGAATTCCCTGCTAGCACCTTCTCTGTGCCTGGGAAGCAGAAGTGTTTACATTGCTTCGCAAGAATAGCTTTTGTGCAGAAAACACTAACAGTTTCTAGAACGAAAGAAACACAGAGCCCCAGATTCTATGTTGTCCTGGAGAGCTTGCAGAGCACTGGGGAAAGGCAGGCAGAGAATTCCCTGCTAGCACCTTCTCTGTGCCTGGGAAGCAGAAGTGTTCACATTGCTTCGCAGAATCGCTTTTGTGCAGAAAACACTAACACTTCTTCAGAAGGAAAGAAAGCACAGAGCCCCAGATTCTATGTTGTCCTGGAGAGCTTGCAGAGCACTGGGGAAAGGCAGGCAGAGAATTCCCTGCTAGCACCTTCTCTGTGCCTGGGAAACAGAAGTGTTCCCATTGCTTCGCAAAATCGCTTTTGTGCAGAAAACAGTAACACTTGTTCAGAATGAAAGAAAGCACAGAGCCCCAGATTTGATGTTGTCCTGGAGAGCTTGCAGAGCACTGGGGAAAGGCAGGCAGAGAATTCCCTGCTAGCACCTTCTCTGTGCCTGGGAAGCAGAAGTGTTCACATTGCTTCGCAGAATCGCTTTTGTGCAGAAAACAGTAACACTTGTTCAGAAGGAAAGAAAGCACAGAGCCCCAGATTCTATGTTGTCCTGGAGAGCTTGCAGAGCACTGGGGAAAGGCAGGCAGAGAATTCCCTGCTAGCACCTTCTCTGTGCCTGGGAAGCAGAAGTGTTCACATTGCCTCGCAGAATCGCTTTTGTGCAGAAAACACTAACACTTGTTCAGAACGAAAGAAAGCACAGAGCCCCAGATTTTATGTTGTCCTGGAGAGCTTGCAGAGCACTGGGGAAAGGCAGGCAGAGAATTCCCTGCTAGCACCTTCTCTGTGCCTGGGAAGCAGAAGTGTTCACATTGCTTCGCAAGAATAGCTTTTGTGCAGAAAACACTAACACTTGTTAGAACGAAAGAAAGCACAGAGCCCCAGATTTTATGTTGTCCTGGAGAGCTTGCAGAGCACTGGGGAAAGGCAGGCAGAGAATTCCCTGCTAGCACCTTCTCTGTGCCTGGGAAGCAGAGTGTTCACATTGCTTCGCAGAATCGATTTTGTGCAGAAAACAGTAACACTTGTTCAGAAGGAAAGAAAGCACAGAGCCCCAGGTTTGCTGTTGTCCTGGAGAGCTTGCAGAGCACTGGGGAAAGGCAGGCAGAGAATTCCCTGCTAGCACCTTCTCTGTGCCTGGGAAGCAGAAGTGTTCATATTGCTTCGCAGAATCGCTTTTGTGCAGAAAACAGTAACACTTGTTCAGAACGAAAGAAAGCACAGAGCCCCAGATACTATGTTGTCCTGGAGAGCTTGCAGAGCACTGGGGAAAGGCAGGCAGAGAATTCCCTGCTAGCACCTTCTCTGTGCCTGGGAAACAGAAGTGTTCACATTGCTTCGCAGAATCGCTTTTGTGCAGAAAACAGTAACACTTGTTCAGAACGAAAGAAAGCACAGAGCCCCAGATTCTATGTTGTCCTGGAGAGCTTGCAGAGCACTGGGGAAAGGCAGGCAGAGAATTCCCTGCTAGCACCTTCTCTGTGCCTGGGAAGCATGGTGTTCATATTGCTTCTCAGAATCGCTTTTGTGCAGAAAACAGTAACACTTGTTCAGAACGAAAGAAAGCACAGAGCCCCAGATTCTATGTTGTCCTGGAGAGCTTGCAGAGCACTGGGGAAAGGCAGGCAGAGAATTCCCTGCTAGCACCTTCTCTGTGCCTGGGAAGCAGAAGTGTTCACATTGCTTCGCAGAATCGCTTTTGTGCAGAAAACAGTAACACTTGTTCAGAATGAAAGAAAGCACAGAGCCCCAGATTTGCTGTTGTCCTGGAGAGCTTGCAGAGCACTGGGGAAAGGCAGGCAGAGAATTCCCTGCTAGCACCTTCTCTGTGCCGGGGAAGCAGAAGTGTTCATATCGCTTCTCAGAATCACTTTTGTGCAGAAAACAGTAACACTTGTTCAGAACGAAAGAAAGCAGAGAGCCCCAGATTCTATGTTGTCCTGGAGAGCTTGCAGAGCACTGGGGAAAGGCAGGCAGAGAATTCCCTGCTAGCACCTTCTCTGTGCCTGGGAAGCAGAAGTGTTCACATTGCCTCGCAGAATCGCTTTTGTGCAGAAAACACTAACACTTGTTCAGAATGAAAGAAAGCACAGAGCCCCAGGTTTGCTGTTGTCCTGGAGAGCTTGCAGAGCACTGGGGAAAGGCAGGCAGAGAATTCCCTGCTAGCACCTTCTCTGTGCCGGGGAAGCAGAAGTGTTCATACTGCTTCTCAGAATCGCTTTTGTGCAGAAAACAGTAACACTTGTTCAGAACGAAAGAAAGCACAGAGCCCCAGATTTTATGTTGTCCTGGAGAGCTTGCAGAGCACTGGGGAAAGGCAGGCAGAGAATTCCCTGCTAGCACCTTCTCTGTGCCTGGGAAACAGAAGTGTTCCCATTGCTTCGCAGAATCGCTTTTGTGCAGAAAACAGTAACACTTGTTCAGAAGGAAAGAAAGCACAGAGCCCCAGATTCTATGTTGTCCTGGAGAGCTTGCAGAGCACTGGGGAAAGGCAGGCAGAGAATTCCCTGCTAGCACCTTCTCTGTGCCTGGGAAGCAGAAGTGTTCCCATTGCTTCGCAGAATCGCTTTTGTGCAGAAAACAGTAACACTTGTTCAGAACGAAAGAAAGCACAGAGCCCCAGATTCTATGTTGTCCTGGAGAGCTTGCAGAGCACTGGGGAAAGGCAGGCAGAGAATTCCCTGCTAGCACCTTCTCTGTGCCTGGGAAGCATGGTGTTCATATTGCTTCTCAGAATCGCTTTTGTGCAGAAAACAGTAACACTTGTTCAGAACGAAAGAAAGCACAGAGCCCCAGATTTGCTATTGTCCTGGAGAGCTTGCAGAGCACTGGGGAAAGGCAGGCAGAGAATTCCCTGCTAGCACCTTCTCTGTGCCTGGGAAGCAGAAGTGTTCACATTGCTTCGCAGAATCGCTTTTGTGCAGAAAACAGTAACACTTGTTCAGAATGAAAGAAAGCACAGAGCCCCAGATTTGCTGTTGTCCTGGAGAGCTTGCAGAGCACTGGGGAAAGGCAGGCAGAGAATTCCCTGCTAGCACCTTCTCTGTGCCGGGGAAGCAGAAGTGTTCATATCGCTTCTCAGAATCGCTTTTGTGCAGAAAACAGTAACACTTGTTCAGAACGAAAGAAAGCAGACAGCCCCAGATTCTATGTTGTCCTGGAGAGCTTGCAGAGCACTGGGGAAAGGCAGGCAGAGAATTCCCTGATAGCACCTTCTCTGTGCCTGGGAAGCAGAAGTGTTCACATTGCCTCGCAGAATCGCTTTTGTGCAGAAAACACTAACACTTGTTCAGAACGAAAGAAAGCACAGAGCCCCAGATACTATGTTGTCCTGGAGAGCTTGCAGAGCACTGGGGAAAGGCAGGCAGAGAATTCCTTGCTAGCACCTTCTCTGTGCCTGGGAAGCAGAAGTGTTCACATTGCTTCGCAGTATCGCTTTTGTGCAGAAAACAGTAACACTTGTTCAGAAGGAAAGAAAGCACAGAGCCCCAGATTCTATGTTGTCCTGGAGAGCTTGCAGAGCACTGGAGAAAGGCAGGCAGAGAATTCCCTGCTAGCACCTTCTCTGTGCCTGGGAAACAGAAGTGTTCCCATTGCTTCGCAGAATCGCTTTTGTGCAGAAAACAGTAACACTTGTTCAGAATGAAAGAAAGCACAGAGCCCTAGATTTGCTGTTGTCCTGGAGAGCTTGCAGAGCACTGGGGAAAGTCAGGCAGAGAATTCCCTGCTAGCACCTTCTCTGTGCCTGGGAAACAGAAGTGTTCCCATTGCTTCGCAGAATCGCTTTTGTGCAGAAAACAGTAACACTTGTTCAGAACGAAAGAAAGCACAGAGCCCCAGATTCTATGTTGTCCTGGAGAGCTTGCAGAGCACTGGGGAAAGGCAGGCAGAGAATTCCCTGCTAGCACCTTCTCTGTGCCTGGGAAACAGAAGTGTTCCCATTGCTTCGCAGAATCGCTTTTGTGCAGAAAACAGTAACACTTGTTCAGAATGAAAGAAAGCACAGAGCCCCAGATTTGCTGTTGTCCTGGAGAGCTTGCAGAGCACTGGGGAAAGGCAGGCAGAGAATTCCCTGCTAGCACCTTCTCTGTGCCGGGGAAGCAGAAGTGTTCATATCGCTTCTCAGAATCACTTTTGTGCAGAAAACAGTAACACTTGTTCAGAACGAAAGAAAGCAGAGAGCCCCAGATTCTATGTTGTCCTGGAGAGCTTGCAGAGCACTGGGGAAAGGCAGGCAGAGAATTCCCTGCTAGCACCTTCTCTGTGCCTGGGAAGCAGAAGTGTTCACATTGCCTCGCAGAATCGCTTTTGTGCAGAAAACACTAACACTTGTTCAGAATGAAAGAAAGCACAGAGCCCCAGGTTTGCTGTTGTCCTGGAGAGCTTGCAGAGCACTGGGGAAAGGCAGGCAGAGAATTCCCTGCTAGCACCTTCTCTGTGCCGGGGAAGCAGAAGTGTTCATATTGCTTCTCAGAATCGCTTTTGTGCAGAAAACAGTAACACTTGTTCAGAACGAAAGAAAGCACAGAGCCCCAGATTTTATGTTGTCCTGGAGAGCTTGCAGAGCACTGGGGAAAGGCAGGCAGAGAATTCCCTGCTAGCACCTTCTCTGTGCCTGGGAAACAGAAGTGTTCCCATTGCTTCGCAGAATCGCTTTTGTGCAGAAAACAGTAACACTTGTTCAGAATGAAAGAAAGCACAGAGCCCTAGATTTGCTGTTGTCCTGGAGAGCTTGCAGAGCACTGGGGAAAGGCAGGCAGAGAATTCCCTGCTAGCACCTTCTCTGTGCCTGGGAAGCATGGTGTTCATATTGCTTCTCAGAATCGCTTTTGTGCAGAAAACAGTAACACTTGTTCAGAACGAAAGAAAGCACAGAGCCCCAGATTTGCTGTTGTCCTGGAGAGCTTGCAGAGCACTGGGGAAAGGCAGGCAGAGAATTCCCTGCTAGCACCTTCTCTGTGCCTGGGAAGCAGAAGTGTTCACATTGCTTCGCAGAATCGCTTTTGTGCAGAAAACAGTAACACTTGTTCAGAAGGAAAGAAAGCACAGAGCCCCAGATTTGCTGTTGTCCTGGAGAGCTTGCAGAGCACTGGGGAAAGGCAGGCAGAGAATTCCCTGCTAGCACCTTCTCTGTGCCGGGGAAGCAGAAGTGTTCATATCGCTTCTCAGAATCGCTTTTGTGCAGAAAACAGTAACACTTGTTCAGAAGGAAAGAAAGCACAGAGCCCCAGATTCTATGTTGTCCTGGAGAGCTTGCAGAGCACTGGGGAAAGGCAGGCAGAGAATTCCCTGCTAGCACCTTCTCTGTGCCTGGGAAGCAGAAGTGTTCACATTGCCTCGCAGAATCGCTTTTGTGCAGAAAACACTAACACTTGTTCAGAACGAAAGAAAGCACAGAGCCCCAGATACTATGTTGTCCTGGAGAGCTTGCAGAGCACTGGGGAAAGGCAGGCAGAGAATTCCTTGCTAGCACCTTCTCTGTGCCTGGGAAGCAGAAGTGTTCACATTGCTTCGCAGAATCGCTTTTGTGCAGAAAACAGCAACACTTGTTCAGAAGGAAAGAAAGCACAGAGCCCCAGATTCTATGTTGTCCTGGAGAGCTTGCAGAGCACTGGAGAAAGGCAGGCAGAGAATTCCCTGCTAGCACCTTCTCTGTGCCTGGGAAGCAGAGTGTTCACATTGCTTCGCAGAATCGCTTTTGTGCAGAAAACAGTAACACTTGTTCAGAATGAAAGACAGCACAGAGCCCCAGATTTTATGTTGTCCTGGAGAGCTTGCAGAGCACTGGGGAAAGGCAGGCAGAGAATTCCCTGCTAGCACCTTCTCTGTGCCTGTTCACATTGCTTCGCAGAATCGCTTTTGTGCAGAAAACAGTAACACTTGTTCAGAAGGAAAGAAAGCACAGAGCCCCAGATTCTATGTTGTCCTGGAGAGCTTGCAGAGCACTGGGGAAAGGCAGGCAGAGAATTCCCTGATAGCACCTTCTCTGTGCCTGTTCACATTGCTTCGCAGAATCGCTTTTGTGCAGAAAACAGTAACACTTGTTCAGAAGGAAAGAAAGCACAGAGCCCCAGATTCTATGTTGTCCTGGAGAGCTTGCAGAGCACTGGGGAAAGGTAGGCAGAGAATTCCCTGCTAGCACCTTCTCTGTGCCTGGGAATCAGAAGTGTTCATATTGCTTCTCAGAATCGCTTTTGTGCAGAAAACAGTAACACTTGTTCAGAATGAAAGACAGCACAGAGCCCCAGATTTTATGTTGTCCTGGAGAGCTTGCAGAGCACTGGGGAAAGGCAGGCAGAGAATTCCCTGCTAGCACCTTCTCTGTGCCGGGGAAGCAGAAGTGTTCATATTGCTTCTCAGAATCGCTTTTGTGCAGAAAACAGTAACACTTGTTCAGAAGGAAAGAAAGCACAGAGCCCCAGATTCTATGTTGTCCTGGAGAGCTTGCAGAGCACTGGGGAAAGGCAGGCAGAGAATTCCCTGCTAGCACCTTCTCTGTGCCTGGGAAGCAGAAGTGTTCACATTGCTTCGCAGAATCGCTTTTGTGCAGAAAACAGTAACACTTGTTCAGAAGGAAAGAAAGCACAGAGCCCCAGATTTGCTGTTGTCCTGGAGAGCTTGCAGAGCACTGGGGAAAGGCAGGCAGAGAATTCCCTGCTAGCACCTTCTCTGTGCCTGGGAAGCAGAAGTGTTCATATTGCTTCGCAGAATCGCTTTTGTGCAGAAAACAGTAACACTTGTTCAGAAGGAAAGAAAGCACAGAGCCCCAGATTTTATGTTGTCCTGGAGAGCTTGCAGAGCACTGGGGAAAGGCAGGCAGAGAATTCCTTGCTAGCACCTTCTCTGTGCCTGGGAAGCAGAAGTGTTCACATTGCTTCGCAAGAATCGCTTTTGTGCAGAAAACAGTAACACTTGTTCAGAAGGAAAGAAAGCACAGAGCCCCAGATTCTATGTTGTCCTGGAGAGCTTGCAGAGCACTGGGGAAAGGCAGGCAGAGAATTCCCTGCTAGCACCTTCTCTGTGCCTGGGAAGCAGAAGTGTTCACATTGCTTCGCAAGAATCGCTTTTGTGCAGAAAACAGTAACACTTGTTCAGAAGGAAAGAAAGCACAGAGCCCCAGATTCTATGTTGTCTTGGAGAGCTTGCAGAGCACTGGGGAAAGGCAGGCAGAGAATTCCCTGCTAGCACCTTCTCTGTGCCTGTTCACATTGCTTCGCAGAATCGCTTTTGTGCAGAAAACAGTAACACTTGTTCAGAAGGAAAGAAAGCACAGAGCCCCAGATTCTATGTTGTCCTGGAGAGCTTGCAGAGCACTGGGGAAAGGCAGGCAGAGAATTCCCTGATAGCACCTTCTCTGTGCCTGTTCACATTGCTTCGCAGAATCGCTTTTGTGCAGAAAACAGTAACACTTGTTCAGAAGGAAAGAAAGCACAGAGCCCCAGATTCTATGTTGTCCTGGAGAGCTTGCAGAGCACTGGGGAAAGGTAGGCAGAGAATTCCCTGCTAGCACCTTCTCTGTGCCTGGGAAGCAGAAGTGTTCACATTGCTTCGCAAGAATCGCTTTTGTGAAGAAAAGAGTAACACTTGTTCAGAACGAAAGAAAGCACAGAGCCCCAGATTTTATGTTGTCCTGGAGAGCTTGCAGAGCACTGGGGAAAGGCAGGCAGAGAATTCCTTGCTAGCACCTTCTCTGTGCCTGGGAAGCAGAAGTATTCACATTGCTTCGTAAGAATCGCTTTTGTGCAGAAAACAGTAACACTTGTTCAGAAGGAAAGAAAGCACAGAGCCCCAGATTCTATGTTGTCTTGGAGAGCTTGCAGAGCACTGGGGAAAGGCAGGCAGAGAATTCCCTGCTAGCACCTTCTCTGTGCCTGGGAAACAGAAGTGTTCACATTGCTTCGCAAGAATCGCTTTTGTGCAGAAAACAGTAACACTTGTTCAGAAGGAAAGAAAGCACAGAGCCCCAGATTTTATGTTGTCCTGGAGAGCTTGCAGAGCACTGGGGAAAGGCAGGCAGAGAATTCCCTGATAGCACCTTCTCTGTGCCTGTTCACATTGCTTCTCAGAATCGCTTTTGTGCAGAAAACAGTAACACTTGTTCAGAACGAAAGAAAGCACAGAGCCCCAGATTCTATGTTGTCCTGGAGAGCTTGCAGAGCACTGGGGAAAGGCAGGCAGAGAATTCCCTGCTAGCACCTTCTCTGTGCCTGTTCACATTGTTTCGCAGAATCGCTTTTGTGCAGAAAACAGTAACACTTGTTCAGAACGAAAGAAAGCACAGAGCCCCAGATTCTATGTTGTCCTGGAGAGCTTGCAGAACACTGGGGAAAGGCAGGCAGAGAATTCCCTGATAGCACCTTCTCTGTGCCTGTTCACATTGCTTCGCAGAATCGCTTTTGTGCAGAAAACAGTAACACTTGTTCAGAACGAAAGAAAGCACAGAGCCCCAGATTCTATGTTGTCCTGGAGAGCTTGCAGAGCACTGGGGAAAGGCAGGCAGAGAATTCCCTGCTAGCACCTTCTCTGTGCCTGGGAAGCAGAAGTGTTCACATTGCTTCGCAGAATCGCTTTTGTGCAGAAAACAGTAACACTTGTTCAGAAGGAAAGAAAGCACAGAGCCCCAGATTTTATGTTGTCCTGGAGAGCTTGCAGAGCACTGGGGAAAGGCAGGCAGAGAATTCCCTGCTAGCACCTTCTCTGTGCCTGTTCACATTGCTTCGCAGAATCGCTTTTGTGCAGAAAACAGTAACACTTGTTCAGAAGGAAAGAAAGCACAGAGCCCCAGATTCTATGTTGTCCTGGAGAGCTTGCAGAGCACTGGGGAAAGGCAGGCAGAGAATTCCCTGCTAGCACCTTCTCTGTGCCTGGGAAGCAGAAGTGTTCACATTGCTTCGCAAGAATCGCTTTTGTGCAGAAAACAGTAACACTTGTTCAGAAGGAAAGAAAGCACAGAGCCCCAGATTTTATGTTGTCCTGGAGAGCTTGCAGAGCACTGGGGAAAGGCAGGCAGAGAATTCCTTGCTAGCACCTTCTCTGTGCCTGGGAAGCAGAAGTGTTCACATTGCTTCGCAGAATCGCTTTTGTGCAGAAAACAGTAACACTTGTTCAGAAGGAAAGAAAGCACAGAGCCCCAGATTCTATGTTGTCCTGGAGAGCTTGCAGAGCACTGGGGAAAGGCAGGCAGAGAATTCCCTGATAGCACCTTCTCTGTGCCTGGGAAGCAGAAGTGTTCACATTGCTTCGCAGAATCACTTTTGTGCAGAAAACAGTAACAATTGTTCAGAAGGACAGAAAGCACAGAGCCCCAGATTCTATGTTGTCCTGGAGAGCTTGCAGAGCACTGGGGAAAGGCAGGCAGAGAATTCCCTGCTAGCACCTTCTCTGTGCCTGGGAAGCAGAAGTGTTCACATTGCTTCGCAAGAATCGCTTTTGTGCAGAAAACAGTAACACTTGTTCAGAAGGAAAGAAAGCACAGAGCCCCAGATTTTATGTTGTCCTGGAGAGCTTGCAGAGCACTGGGGAAAGGCAGGCAGAGAATTCCCTGATAGCACCTTCTCTGTGCCTGGGAAGCAGAAGTGTTCACATTGCTTCGCAGAATCGCTTTTGTGCAGAAAACAGTAACACTTGTTCAGAAGGAAAGAAAGCACAGAGCCCCAGATTTGCTGTTGTCCTGGAGAGCTTGCAGAGCACTGGGGAAAGGCAGGCAGAGAATTCCCTGCTAGCACCTTCTCTGTGCCTGTTCACATTGCTTCGCAGAATCGCTTTTGTGCAGAAAACAGTAACACTTGTTCCGAACGAAAGAAAGCACAGAGCCCCAGATTCTATGTTGTCCTGGAGAGCTTGCAGAGCACTGGGGAAAGGCAGGCAGAGAATTTCCTGATAGCACCTTCTCTGTGCCTGTTCACATTGCTTCGCAGAATCGCTTTTGTGCAGAAAACAGTAACACTTGTTCAGAAGGAAAGAAAGCACAGAGCCCCAGATTTTATGTTGTCCTGGAGAGCTTGCAGAGCACTGGGGAAAGGCAGGCAGAGAATTCCCTGCTAGCACCTTCTCTGTGCCTGGGAAGCAGAAGTGTTCACATTGCTTCGCAAGAATCGCTTTTGTGCAGAAAACAGTAACACTTGTTCAGAACGAAAGAAAGCACAGAGCCCCAGATTTTATGTTGTCCTGGAGAGCTTGCAGAGCACTGGGGAAAGGCAGGCAGAGAATTCCTTGCTAGCACCTTCTCTGTGCCTGGGAAGCAGAAGTGTTCACATTGCTTCGCAGAATCGCTTTTGTGCAGAAAACAGTAACACTTGTTCAGAAGGAAAGAAAGCACAGAGCCCCAGATTTTTTGTTGTCCTGGAGAGCTTGCAGAGCACTGGGGAAAGGCAGGCAGAGAATTCCCTGATAGCACCTTCTCTGTGCCTGTTCACATTGCTTCGCAGAATCGCTTTTGTGCAGAAAACAGTAACACTTGTTCAGAAGGAAAGAAAGCACAGAGCCCCAGATTCTATGTTGTCCTGGAGAGCTTGCAGAGCACTGGGGAAAGGCAGGCAGAGAATTCCCTGCTAGCACCTTCTCTGTGCCTGGGAAGCAGAAGTGTTCACATTGCTTCGCAGAATCACTTTTGTGCAGAAAACAGTAACAATTGTTCAGAAGGAAAGAAAGCACAGAGCCCCAGATTCTATGTTGTCCTGGAGAGCTTGCAGAGCACTGGGGAAAGGCAGGCAGAGAATTCCCTGCTAGCACCTTCTCTGTGCCTGGGAAGCAGAAGTGTTCACATTGCTTCGCAGAATCGCTTTTGTGCAGAAAACAGTAACACTTGTTCAGAAGGAAAGAAAGCACAGAGCCCCAGATTCTATGTTGTCCTGGAGAGCTTGCAGAGCACTGGGGAAAGGCAGGCAGAGAATTCCCTGCTAGCACCTTCTCTGTGCCTGTTCACATTGCTTCGCAGAATCGCTTTTGTGCAGAAAACAGTAACACTTGTTCAGAAGGAAAGAAAGCACAGAGCCCCAGATTTTATGTTGTCCTGGAGAGCTTGCAGAGCACTGGGGAAAGGCAGGCAGAGAATTCCCTGCTAGCACCTTCTCTGTGCCTGGGAAGCAGAAGTGTTCACATTGCTTCGCAAGAATCGCTTTTGTGCAGAAAACAGTAACACTTGTTCAGAAGGAAAGAAAGCACAGAGCCCCAGATTTTATGTTGTCCTGGAGAGCTTGCAGAGCACTGGGGAAAGGCAGGCAGAGAATTCCCTGATAGCACCTTCTCTGTGCCTGTTCACATTGCTTCGCAGAATCGCTTTTGTGCAGAAAACAGTAACACTTGTTCAGAAGGAAAGAAAGCACAGAGCCCCAGATTCTATGTTGTCCTGGAGAGCTTGCAGAGCACTGGGGAAAGGCAGGCAGAGAATTCCCTGATAGCACCTTCTCTGTGCCTGTTCACATTGCTTCGCAGAATCGCTTTTGTGCAGAAAACAGTAACAGTTGTTCAGAACGAAAGAAAGCACAGAGCCCCAGATTCTATGTTGTCCTGGAGAGCTTGCAGAGCACTGGGGAAAGGCAGGCAGAGAATTCCCTGATAGCACCTTCTCTGTGCCTGTTCACATTGCTTCGCAGAATCGCTTTTGTGCAGAAAACAGTAACACTTGTTCAGAAGGAAAGAAAGCACAGAGCCCCAGATTCTATGTTGTCCTGGAGAGCTTGCAGAGCACTGGGGAAAGGCAGGCAGAGAATTCCCTGCTAGCACCTTCTCTGTGCCTGGGAAGCAGAAGTGTTCACATTGCTTCGCAGAATCACTTTTGTGCAGAAAACAGTAACAATTGTTCAGAAGGAAAGAAAGCACAGAGCCCCAGATTCTATGTTGTCCTGGAGAGCTTGCAGAGCACTGGGGAAAGGCAGGCAGAGAATTCCCTGCTAGCACCTTCTCTGTGCCTGGGAAGCAGAAGTGTTCACATTGCTTCGCAGAATCGCTTTTGTGCAGAAAACAGTAACACTTGTTCAGAAGGAAAGAAAGCACAGAGCCCCAGATTCTATGTTGTCCTGGAGAGCTTGCAGAGCACTGGGGAAAGGCAGGCAGAGAATTCCCTGCTAGCACCTTCTCTGTGCCTGGGAAGCAGAAGTGTTCACATTGCTTCGCAAGAATCGCTTTTGTGCAGAAAACAGTAACACTTGTTCAGAAGGAAAGAAAGCACAGAGCCCCAGATTTTATGTTGTCCTGGAGAGCTTGCAGAGCACTGGGGAAAGGCAGGCAGAGAATTCCCTGATAGCACCTTCTCTGTGCCTGTTCACATTGCTTCGCAGAATCGCTTTTCTGCAGAAAACAGTAACACTTGTTCAGAAGGAAAGAAAGCACAGAGCCCCAGATTCTATGTTGTCCTGGAGAGCTTGCAGAGCACTGGGGAAAGGCAGGCAGAGAATTCCCTGCTAGCACCTTCTCTGTGCCTGGGAAGCAGAAGTGTTCACATTGCTTCGCAAGAATCGCTTTTGTGCAGAAAACAGTAACACTTGTTCAGAAGGAAAGAAAGCACAGAGCCCCAGATTTTATGTTGTCCTGGAGAGCTTGCAGAGCACTGGGGAAAGGCAGGCAGAGAATTCCTTGCTAGCACCTTCTCTGTGCCTGGGAAGCAGAAGTGTTCACATTGCTTCGCAGAATCGCTTTTGTGCAGAAAACAGTAACACTTGTTCAGAAGGAAAGAAAGCACAGAGCCCCAGATTCTATGTTGTCCTGGAGAGCTTGCAGAGCACTGGGGAAAGGCAGGCAGAGAATTCCCTGCTAGCACTTTCTCTGTGCCTGGGAAGCAGAAGTGTTCACATTGCTTCGCAGAATCACTTTTGTGCAGAAAACAGTAACAATTGTTCAGAAGGAAAGAAAGCACAGAGCCCCAGATTCTATGTTGTCCTGGAGAGCTTGCAGAGCACTGGGGAAAGGCAGGCAGAGAATTCCCTGATAGCACCTTCTCTGTGCCTGGGAAGCAGAAGTGTTCACATTGCTTCGCAAGAATCGCTTTTGTGCAGAAAACAGTAACACTTGTTCAGAAGGAAAGAAAGCACAGAGCCCCAGATTCTATGTTGTCCTGGAGAGCTTGCAGAGCACTGGGGAAAGGCAGGCAGAGAATTCCCTGATAGCACCTTCTCTGTGCCTGTTCACATTGCTTCGCAGAATCGCTTTTGTGCAGAAAACAGTAACACTTGTTCAGAACGAAAGAAAGCACAGAGCCCCAGATTCTATGTTGTCCTGGAGAGCTTGCAGAGCACTGGGGAAAGGCAGGCAGAGAATTTCCTGATAGCACCTTCTCTGTGCCTGTTCACATTGCTTCGCAGAATCGCTTTTGTGCAGAAAACAGTAACACTTGTTCAGAAGGAAAGAAAGCACAGAGCCCCAGATTCTATGTTGTCCTGGAGAGCTTGCAGACCACTGGGGAAAGGCAGGCAGAGAATTCCCTGCTAGCACCTTCTCTGTGCCTGGGAAGCAGAAGTGTTCACATTGCTTCGCAAGAATCGCTTTTGTGCAGAAAACAGTAACACTTGTTCAGAACGAAAGAAAGCACAGAGCCCCAGATTTGCTGTTGTCCTGGAGAGCTTGCAGAGCACTGGGGAAAGGCAGGCAGAGAATTCCCTGATAGCACCTTCTCTGTGCCTGTTCACATTGCTTCGCAGAATCGCTTTTGTGCAGAAAACAGTAACACTTGTTCAGAACGAAAGAAAGCACAGAGCCCCAGATTCTATGTTGTCCTGGAGAGCTTGCAGAGCACTGGGGAAAGGCAGGCAGAGAATTCCCTGCTAGCACCTTCTCTGTGCCTGTTCACATTGCTTCGCAGAATCGCTTTTGTGCAGAAAACAGTAACAGTTGTTCAGAACGAAAGAAAGCACAGAGCCCCAGATTCTATGTTGTCCTGGAGAGCTTGCAGAGCACTGGGGAAAGGCAGGCAGAGAATTCCCTGCTAGCACCTTCTCTGTGCCTGGGAAGCAGAAGTGTTCACATTGCTTCGCAGAATCGTTTTTGTGCAGAAAACAGTAACACTTGTTCAGAAGGAAAGAAAGCACAGAGCCCCAGATTTTATGTTGTCCTGGAGAGCTTGCAGAGCACTGGGGAAAGGCAGGCAGAGAATTCCTTGCTAGCACCTTCTCTGTGCCTGGGAAGCAGAAGTGTTCACATTGCTTCGCAGAATCGCTTTTGTGCAGAAAACAGTAACACTTGTTCAGAAGGAAAGAAAGCACAGAGCCCCAGATTTTATGTTGTCCTGGAGAGCTTGCAGAGCACTGGGGAAAGGCAGGCAGAGAATTCCCTGATAGCACCTTCTCTGTGCCTGTTCACATTGCTTCGCAGAATCGCTTTTGTGCAGAAAACAGTAACACTTGTTCAGAACGAAAGAAAGCACAGCGCCCCAGATTCTATGTTGTCCTGGAGAGCTTGCAGAGCACTGGGGAAAGGCAGGCAGAGAATTCCCTGCTAGCACCTTCTCTGTGCCTGGGAAGCAGAAGTGTTCACATTGCTTCGCAAGAATCGCTTTTGTGCAGAAAACAGTAACACTTGTTCAGAAGGAAAGAAAGCACAGAGCCCCAGATTCTATGTTGTCCTGGAGAGCTTGCAGAGCACTGGGGAAAGGCAGGCAGAGAATTCCCTGCTAGCACCTTCTCTGTGCCTGTTCACATTTCTTCGCAGAATCGCTTTTGTGCAGAAAACACTAACACTTGTTCAGAACGAAAGAAAGCACAGAGCCCCAGATTTTATGTTGTCCTGGAGAGCTTGCAGAGCACTGGGGAAAGGCAGGCAGAGAATTCCCTGATAGCACCTTCTCTGTGCCTGTTCATATTGCTTCGCATAATCGCTTTTGTGCAGAAAACAGTAACACTTGTTCAGAACGAAAGAAAGCACAGAGCCCCAGATTCTATGTTGTCCTGGAGAGCTTGCAGAGCACTGGGGAAAGGCAGGCAGAGAATTCGTTGCTAGCACCTTCTCTGTGCCTGGGAAGCAGAAGTGTTCACATTGCTTCGCAAGAATCGCTTTTGTGCAGAAAACAGTAACACTTGTTCAGAAGGAAAGAAAGCACAGAGCCCCAGATTTTATGTTGTCCTGGAGAGCTTGCAGAGCACTGGGGAAAGGCAGGCAGAGAATTCCCTGATAGCACCTTCTCTGTGCCTGTTCACATTGCTTCGCAGAATCGCTTTTGTGCAGAAAAAGGTAACACTTGTTCAGAAGGAAAGAAAGCACAGAGCCCCAGATTCTATGTTGTCCTGGAGAGCTTGCAGAGCACTGGGGAAAGGCAGGCAGAGAATTCCCTGCTAGCACCTTCTCTGTGCCTGGGAAGCAAAAGTGTTCACATTGCTTCGCAAGAATCACTTTTGTGCAGAATACAGTAACACTTGTTCAGAAGGAAAGAAAGCACAGAGCCCCAGATTCTATGTTGTCCTGGAGAGCTTGCAGAGCACTGGGGAAAGGCAGGCAGAGAATTCCCTGCTAGCACCTTCTCTGTGCCTGGGAAGCAGAAGTGTTCACATTGCTTCGCAAGAATCGCTTTTGTGCAGAAAACAGTAACAGTTGTTCAGAACGAAAGAAAGCACAGAGCCCCAGATTTTATGTTGTCCTGGAGAGCTTGCAGAGCACTGGGGAAAGGCAGGCAGAGAATTCCCTGATAGCACCTTCTCTGTGCCTGTTCACATTGCTTCGCAGAATCGCTTTTGTGCAGAAAACAGTAACAGTTGTTCAGAACGAAAGAAAGCACAGAGCCCCAGATTCTATGTTGTCCTGGAGAGCTTGCAGAGCACTGGGGAAAGGCAGGCAGAGAATTCCCTGCTAGCACCTTCTCTGTGCCTGGGAAACAGAAGTGTTCACATTGCTTCGCAGAATCGCTTTTGTGCAGAAAACAGTAACACTTGTTCAGAACGAAAGAAAGCACAGAGCCCCAGATTTGCTGTTGTCCTGGAGAGCTTGCAGAGCACTGGGGAAAGGCAGGCAGAGAATTCCCTGATAGCACCTTCTCTGTGCCTGTTCACATTGCTTCGCAGAATCGCTTTTGTGCAGAAAACAGTAACACTTGTTCAGAACGAAAGAAAGCACAGAGCCCCAGATTCTATGTTGTCCTGGAGAGCTTGCAGAGCACTGGGGAAAGGCAGGCAGAGAATTCCCTGATAGCACCTTCTCTGTGCCTGTTCACATTGTTTCGCAGAATCGCTTTTGTGCAGGAAACAGTAACACTTGTTCAGAACGAAAGAAAGCACAGAGCCCCAGATTTTATGTTGTCCTGGAGAGCTTGCAGAGCACTGGGGAAAGGCAGGCAGAGAATTCCCTGCTAGCACCTTCTCTGTGCCTGGGAAGCAGAAGTGTTCACATTGCTTCGCAAGAATCGCTTTTGTGCAGAAAACAGTAACACTTGTTCAGAAGGAAAGAAAGCACAGAGCCCCAGATTTTATGTTGTCCTGGAGAGCTTGCAGAGCACTGGGGAAAGGCAGGCAGAGAATTCCCTGCTAGCACCTTCTCTGTGCCTGTTCACATTGCTTCGCAGAATCGCTTTTGTGCAGAAAACACTAACACTTGTTCAGAAGGAAAGAAAGCAC
The DNA here is from genome assembly GCF_031877795.1 of Strix aluco. Classification (NCBI taxonomy): domain Eukaryota; kingdom Metazoa; phylum Chordata; class Aves; order Strigiformes; family Strigidae; genus Strix; species Strix aluco. The sequence goes on along the minus strand of NW_027436514.1, from coordinate 1,914,537 downwards.
AGAGGCCCAGATTCTATGTTGTCCTGGAGAGCTTGCAGAGCACTGGGGAAAGGCAGGCAGAGAATTCCCTGCTAGCACCTTCTCTGTGCCTGGGAAGCAGAAGTGTTCACATTGCTTCGCAAGAATCGCTTTTGTGCAGAAAACAGTAACACTTGTTCAGAAGGAAAGAAAGCACAGAGCCCCAGATTTGCTGTTGTCCTGGAGAGCTTGCAGAGCACTGGGGAAAGGCAGGCAGAGAATTCCCTGCTAGCACCTTCTCTGTGCCTGGGAAGCAAAAGTGTTCACATTGCTTCACAGAATCGCTTTTGTGCAGAAAACAGTAACACTTGTTCAGAAGGAAAGAAAGCACGGAGCCCCAGATTCTATGTTGTCCTGGAGAGCTTGCAGAGCACTGGGGAAAGGCAGGCAGAGAATTCCCTGATAGCACCTTCTTTGTGCCTGGGAAGCAGAAGTGTTCACATTGCTTCGCAAGAATCGTTTTTGTGCAGAAAACAGTAACACTTGTTCAGAAGGAAAGAAAGCACAGAGCCCCATATTCTATGTTGTCCTGGAGAGCTTGCAGAGCACTGGGGAAAGGCAGGCAGAGAATTCCCTGCTAGCACCTTCTCTGTGCCTGGGAAGCAGAAGTGTTCACATTGCTTCGCAAGAATCGCTTTTGTGCAGAAAACAGTAACACTTGTTCAGAACGAAAGAAAGCACAGAGCCCCAGATTTTATGTTGTCCTGGAGAGCTTGCAGAGCACTGGGGAAAGGCAGGCAGAGAATTCCCTGCTAGCACCTTCTCTGTGCCTGTTCACATTGCTTCGCAGAATCGCTTTTGTGCAGAAAACAGTAACAATTGTTCAGAAGGAAAGAAAGCACAGAGCCCCAGATTCTATGTTGTCCTGGAGAGCTTGCAGAGCACTGGGGAAAGGCAGGCAGAGAATTCCCTGATAGCACCTTCTCTGTGCCTGGGAAGCAGAAGTGTTCACATTGCTTCGCAAGAATCGCTTTTGTGCAGAAAACAGTAACACTTGTTCAGAAGGAAAGAAAGCACAGAGCCCCAGATTCTATGTTGTCCTGGAGAGCTTGCAGAGCACTGGGGAAAGGCAGGCAGAGAATTCCCTGATAGCACCTTCTCTGTGCCTGTTCACATTGCTTCGCAGAATCGCTTTTGTGCAGAAAACAGTAACACTTGTTCAGAACGAAAGAAAGCACAGAGCCCCAGATTCTATGTTGTCCTGGAGAGCTTGCAGAGCACTGGGGAAAGGCAGGCAGAGAATTTCCTGATAGCACCTTCTCTGTGCCTGTTCACATTGCTTCGCAGAATCGCTTTTGTGCAGAAAACAGTAACACTTGTTCAGAAGGAAAGAAAGCACAGAGCCCCAGATTCTATGTTGTCCTGGAGAGCTTGCAGACCACTGGGGAAAGGCAGGCAGAGAATTCCCTGCTAGCACCTTCTCTGTGCCTGGGAAGCAGAAGTGTTCACATTGCTTCGCAAGAATCGCTTTTGTGCAGAAAACAGTAACACTTGTTCAGAAGGAAAGAAAGCACAGAGCCCCAGATTTTATGTTGTCCTGGAGAGCTTGCAGAGCACTGGGGAAAGGCAGGCAGAGAATTCCCTGATAGCACCTTCTCTGTGCCTGTTCACATTGCTTCGCAGAATCGCTTTTGTGCAGAAAACAGTAACACTTGTTCAGAACGAAAGAAAGCACAGAGCCCCAGATTCTATGTTGTCCTGGAGAGCTTGCAGAGCACTGGGGAAAGGCAGGCAGAGAATTCCCTGCTAGCACCTTCTCTGTGCCTGTTCACATTGCTTCGCAGAATCGCTTTTGTGCAGAAAACAGTAACAGTTGTTCAGAACGAAAGAAAGCACAGAGCCCCAGATTCTATGTTGTCCTGGAGAGCTTGCAGAGCACTGGGGAAAGGCAGGCAGAGAATTCCCTGCTAGCACCTTCTCTGTGCCTGGGAAGCAGAAGTGTTCACATTGCTTCGCAGAATCGTTTTTGTGCAGAAAACAGTAACACTTGTTCAGAAGGAAAGAAAGCACAGAGCCCCAGATTTTATGTTGTCCTGGAGAGCTTGCAGAGCACTGGGGAAAGGCAGGCAGAGAATTCCTTGCTAGCACCTTCTCTGTGCCTGGGAAGCAGAAGTGTTCACATTGCTTCGCAGAATCGCTTTTGTGCAGAAAACAGTAACACTTGTTCAGAAGGAAAGAAAGCACAGAGCCCCAGATTTTATGTTGTCCTGGAGAGCTTGCAGAGCACTGGGGAAAGGCAGGCAGAGAATTCCCTGATAGCACCTTCTCTGTGCCTGGGAAGCAGAAGTGTTCACATTGCTTCGCAAGAATCGCTTTTGTGCAGAAAACAGTAACACTTGTTCAGAAGGAAAGAAAGCACAGAGCCCCAGATTCTATGTTGTCCTGGAGAGCTTGCAGAGCACTGGGGAAAGGCAGGCAGAGAATTCCCTGCTAGCACCTTCTCTGTGCCTGTTCACATTTCTTCGCAGAATCGCTTTTGTGCAGAAAACAGTAACACTTGTTCAGAACGAAAGAAAGCACAGAGCCCCAGATTTTATGTTGTCCTGGAGAGCTTGCAGAGCACTGGGGAAAGGCAGGCAGAGAATTCCCTGATAGCACCTTCTCTGTGCCTGTTCATATTGCTTCGCATAATCGCTTTTGTGCAGAAAACACTAACACTTGTTCAGAACGAAAGAAAGCACAGAGCCCCAGATTCTATGTTGTCCTGGAGAGCTTGCAGAGCACTGGGGAAAGGCAGGCAGAGAATTCGTTGCTAGCACCTTCTCTGTGCCTGGGAAGCAGAAGTGTTCACATTGCTTCGCAAGAATCGCTTTTGTGCAGAAAACAGTAACACTTGTTCAGAAGGAAAGAAAGCACAGAGCCCCAGATTTTATGTTGTCCTGGAGAGCTTGCAGAGCACTGGGGAAAGGCAGGCAGAGAATTCCCTGATAGCACCTTCTCTGTGCCTGTTCACATTGCTTCGCAGAATCGCTTTTGTGCAGAAAACACTAACACTTGTTCAGAACGAAAGAAAGCACAGAGCCCCAGATTCTATGTTGTCCTGGAGAGCTTGCAGAGCACTGGGGAAAGGCAGGCAGAGAATTCCCTGCTAGCACCTTCTCTGTGCCTGGGAAGCAAAAGTGTTCACATTGCTTCGCAAGAATCACTTTTGTGCAGAATACAGTAACACTTGTTCAGAAGGAAAGAAAGCACAGAGCCCCAGATTCTATGTTGTCCTGGAGAGCTTGCAGAGCACTGGGGAAAGGCAGGCAGAGAATTCCCTGCTAGCACCTTCTCTGTGCCTGGGAAGCAGAAGTGTTCACATTGCTTCGCAAGAATCGCTTTTGTGCAGAAAACAGTAACAGTTGTTCAGAACGAAAGAAAGCACAGAGCCCCAGATTTTATGTTGTCCTGGAGAGCTTGCAGAGCACTGGGGAAAGGCAGGCAGAGAATTCCCTGATAGCACCTTCTCTGTGCCTGTTCACATTGCTTCGCAGAATCGCTTTTGTGCAGAAAACAGTAACAGTTGTTCAGAACGAAAGAAAGCACAGAGCCCCAGATTCTATGTTGTCCTGGAGAGCTTGCAGAGCACTGGGGAAAGGCAGGCAGAGAATTCCCTGCTAGCACCTTCTCTGTGCCTGGGAAGCAGAAGTGTTCACATTGCTTCGCAGAATCGCTTTTGTGCAGAAAACAGTAACACTTGTTCAGAACGAAAGAAAGCACAGAGCCCCAGATTTGCTGTTGTCCTGGAGAGCTTGCAGAGCACTGGGGAAAGGCAGGCAGAGAATTCCCTGATAGCACCTTCTCTGTGCCTGTTCACATTGCTTCGCAGAATCGCTTTTGTGCAGAAAACAGTAACACTTGTTCAGAACGAAAGAAAGCACAGAGCCCCAGATTCTATGTTGTCCTGGAGAGCTTGCAGAGCACTGGGGAAAGGCAGGCAGAGAATTCCCTGATAGCACCTTCTCTGTGCCTGTTCACATTGTTTCGCAGAATCGCTTTTGTGCAGGAAACAGTAACACTTGTTCAGAAGGAAAGAAAGCACAGAGCCCCAGATTTTATGTTGTCCTGGAGAGCTTGCAGAGCACTGGGGAAAGGCAGGCAGAGAATTCCCTGCTAGCACCTTCTCTGTGCCTGGGAAGCAGAAGTGTTCACATTGCTTCGCAAGAATCGCTTTTGTGCAGAAAACAGTAACACTTGTTCAGAAGGAAAGAAAGCACAGAGCCCCAGATTTTATGTTGTCCTGGAGAGCTTGCAGAGCACTGGGGAAAGGCAGGCAGAGAATTCCCTGATAGCACCTTCTCTGTGCCTGTTCACATTGCTTCGCAGAATCGCTTTTGTGCAGAAAACAGTAACACTTGTTCAGAACGAAAGAAAGCACAGAGGCCCAGATTCTATGTTGTCCTGGAGAGCTTGCAGAGCACTGGGGAAAGGCAGGCAGAGAATTCCCTGCTAGCACCTTCTCTGTGCCTGGGAAGCAGAAGTGTTCACATTGCTTCGCAAGAATCGCTTTTGTGCAGAAAACAGTAACACTTGTTCAGAAGGAAAGAAAGCACAGAGCCCCAGATTTGCTGTTGTCCTGGAGAGCTTGCAGAGCACTGGGGAAAGGCAGGCAGAGAATTCCCTGCTAGCACCTTCTCTGTGCCTGGGAAGCAAAAGTGTTCACATTGCTTCACAGAATCGCTTTTGTGCAGAAAACAGTAACACTTGTTCAGAAGGAAAGAAAGCACGGAGCCCCAGATTCTATGTTGTCCTGGAGAGCTTGCAGAGCACTGGGGAAAGGCAGGCAGAGAATTCCCTGATAGCACCTTCTTTGTGCCTGGGAAGCAGAAGTGTTCACATTGCTTCGCAAGAATCGTTTTTGTGCAGAAAACAGTAACACTTGTTCAGAAGGAAAGAAAGCACAGAGCCCCATATTCTATGTTGTCCTGGAGAGCTTGCAGAGCACTGGGGAAAGGCAGGCAGAGAATTCCCTGCTAGCACCTTCTCTGTGCCTGGGAAGCAGAAGTGTTCACATTGCTTCGCAAGAATCGCTTTTGTGCAGAAAACAGTAACAGTTGTTCAGAACGAAAGAAAGCACAGAGCCCCAGATTTTATGTTGTCCTGGAGAGCTTGCAGAGCACTGGGGAAAGGCAGGCAGAGAATTCCCTGCTAGCACCTTCTCTGTGCCTGTTCACATTGCTTCGCAGAATCGCTTTTGTGCAGAAAACAGTAACAGTTGTTCAGAACGAAAGAAAGCACAGAGCCCCAGATTCTATGTTGTCCTGGAGAGCTTGCAGAGCACTGGGGAAAGGCAGGCAGAGAATTCCCTGCTAGCACCTTCTCTGTGCCTGGGAAGCAGAAGTGTTCACATTGCTTCGCAGAATCGCTTTTGTGCAGAAAACAGTAACACTTGTTCAGAAGGAAAGAAAGCACAGAGCCCCAGATTTTATGTTGTCCTGGAGAGCTTGCAGAGCACTGGGGAAAGGCAGGCAGAGAATTCCCTGATAGCACCTTCTCTGTGCCTGTTCACATTGCTTCGCAGAATCGCTTTTGTGCAGAAAACAGTAACACTTGTTCAGAAGGAAAGAAAGCACAGAGCCCCAGATTCTATGTTGTCCTGGAGAGCTTGCAGAGCACTGGGGAAAGGCAGGCAGAGAATTCCCTGATAGCACCTTCTCTGTGCCTGTTCACATTGTTTCGCAGAATCGCTTTTGTGCAGGAAACAGTAACACTTGTTCAGAAGGAAAGAAAGCACAGAGCCCCAGATTTTATGTTGTCCTGGAGAGCTTGCAGAGCACTGGGGAAAGGCAGGCAGAGAATTCCCTGATAGCACCTTCTCTGTGCCTGTTCACATTGCTTCGCAGAATCGCTTTTGTGCAGAAAACAGTAACACTTGTTCAGAAGGAAAGAAAGCACAGAGCCCCAGATTCTATGTTGTCCTGGAGAGCTTGCAGAGCACTGGGGAAAGGCAGGCAGAGAATTCCCTGCTAGCACCTTCTCTGTGCCTGGGAAGCAGAAGTGTTCACATTGCTTCGCAAGAATCGCTTTTGTGCAGAAAACAGTAACACTTGTTCAGAAGGAAAGAAAGCACAGAGCCCGAGATTCTATGTTGTCCTGGAGAGCTTGCAGAGCACTGGGGAAAGGCAGGCAGAGAATTCCCTGCTAGCACCTTCTCTGTGCCTGGGAAGCAGAAGTGTTCACATTGCTTCGCAGAATCGCTTTTGTGCAGAAAACAGTAACACTTGTTCAGAAGGAAAGAAAGCACAGAGCCCCAGATTCTATGTTGTCCTGGAGAGCTTGCAGAGCACTGGGGAAAGGCAGGCAGAGAATTCCCTGCTAGCACCTTCTCTGTGCCTGTTCACATTGCTTCGCAGAATCGCTTTTGTGCAGAAAACAGTAACACTTGTTCAGAAGGAAAGAAAGCACAGAGCCCCAGATTTTATGTTGTCCTGGAGAGCTTGCAGAGCACTGGGGAAAGGCAGGCAGAGAATTCCCTGCTAGCACCTTCTCTGTGCCTGGGAAGCAGAAGTGTTCACATTGCTTCGCAAGAATCGCTTTTGTGCAGAAAACAGTAACACTTGTTCAGAAGGAAAGAAAGCACAGAGCCCCAGATTTTATGTTGTCCTGGAGAGCTTGCAGAGCACTGGGGAAAGGCAGGCAGAGAATTCCCTGATAGCACCTTCTCTGTGCCTGTTCACATTGCTTCGCAGAATCGCTTTTGTGCAGAAAACAGTAACACTTGTTCAGAAGGAAAGAAAGCACAGAGCCCCAGATTCTATGTTGTCCTGGAGAGCTTGCAGAGCACTGGGGAAAGGCAGGCAGAGAATTCCCTGATAGCACCTTCTCTGTGCCTGTTCACATTGCTTCGCAGAATCGCTTTTGTGCAGAAAACAGTAACACTTGTTCAGAACGAAAGAAAGCACAGAGCCCCAGATTCTATGTTGTCCTGGAGAGCTTGCAGAGCACTGGGGAAAGGCAGGCAGAGAATTCCCTGATAGCACCTTCTCTGTGCCTGTTCACATTGCTTCGCAGAATCGCTTTTGTGCAGAAAACAGTAACACTTGTTCAGAAGGAAAGAAAGCACAGAGCCCCAGATTCTATGTTGTCCTGGAGAGCTTGCAGAGCACTGGGGAAAGGCAGGCAGAGAATTCCCTGCTAGCACCTTCTCTGTGCCTGGGAAGCAGAAGTGTTCACATTGCTTCGCAGAATCACTTTTGTGCAGAAAACAGTAACAATTGTTCAGAAGGAAAGAAAGCACAGAGCCCCAGATTCTATGTTGTCCTGGAGAGCTTGCAGAGCACTGGGGAAAGGCAGGCAGAGAATTCCCTGCTAGCACCTTCTCTGTGCCTGGGAAGCAGAAGTGTTCACATTGCTTCGCAGAATCGCTTTTGTGCAGAAAACAGTAACACTTGTTCAGAAGGAAAGAAAGCACAGAGCCCCAGATTCTATGTTGTCCTGGAGAGCTTGCAGAGCACTGGGGAAAGGCAGGCAGAGAATTCCCTGATAGCACCTTCTCTGTGCCTGTTCACATTGCTTCGCAGAATCGCTTTTGTGCAGAAAACAGTAACACTTGTTCAGAACGAAAGAAAGCACAGAGCCCCAGATTTGCTGTTGTCCTGGAGAGCTTGCAGAGCACTGGGGAAAGGCAGGCAGAGAATTCCCTGATAGCACCTTCTCTGTGCCTGTTCACATTGCTTCGCAGAATCGCTTTTGTGCAGAAAACAGTAACACTTGTTCAGAAGGAAAGAAAGCACAGAGCCCCAGATTCTATGTTGTCCTGGAGAGCTTGCAGAGCACTGGGGAAAGGCAGGCAGAGAATTCCCTGCTAGCACCTTCTCTGTGCCTGGGAAGCAGAAGTGTTCACATTGCTTCGCAAGAATCGCTTTTGTGCAGAAAACAGTAACACTTGTTCAGAAGGAAAGAAAGCACAGAGCCCCAGATTTGATGTTGTCCTGGAGAGCTTGCAGAGCACTGGGGAAAGGCAGGCAGAGAATTCCTTGCTAGCACCTTCTCTGTGCCTGGGAAGCAGAAGTGTTCACATTGCTTCGCAAGAATCGCTTTTGTGCAGAAAACAGTAACACTTGTTCAGAAGGAAAGAAAGCACAGAGCCCCAGATTCTATGTTGTCCTGGAGAGCTTGCAGAGCACTGGGGAAAGGCAGGCAGAGAATTCCCTGATAGCACCTTCTCTGTGCCTGTTCACATTGCTTCGCAGAATCGCTTTTGTGCAGAAAACAGTAACACTTGTTCAGAACGAAAGAAAGCACAGAGCCCCAGATTTTATGTTGTCCTGGAGAGCTTGCAGAGCACTGGGGAAAGGCAGGCAGAGAATTCCCTGATAGCACCTTCTCTGTGCCTGTTCATATTGCTTCGCATAATCGCTTTTGTGCAGAAAACACTAACACTTGTTCAGAAGGAAAGAAAGCACAGAGCCCCAGATTCTATGTTGTCCTGGAGAGCTTGCAGAGCACTGGGGAAAGGCAGGCAGAGAATTCGTTGCTAGCACCTTCTCTGTGCCTGGGAAGCAGAAGTGTTCACATTGCTTCGCAAGAATCGCTTTTGTGCAGAAAACAGTAACACTTGTTCAGAAGGAAAGAAAGCACAGAGCCCCAGATTTTATGTTGTCCTGGAGAGCTTGCAGAGCACTGGGGAAAGGCAGGCAGAGAATTCCCTGATAGCACCTTCTCTGTGCCTGTTCACATTGCTTCGCAGAATCGCTTTTGTGCAGAAAAAGGTAACACTTGTTCAGAAGGAAAGAAAGCACAGAGCCCCAGATTCTATGTTGTCCTGGAGAGCTTGCAGAGCACTGGGGAAAGGCAGGCAGAGAATTCCCTGCTAGCACCTTCTCTGTGCCTGGGAAGCAAAAGTGTTCACATTGCTTCGCAAGAATCACTTTTGTGCAGAATACAGTAACACTTGTTCAGAAGGAAAGAAAGCACAGAGCCCCAGATTCTATGTTGTCCTGGAGAGCTTGCAGAGCACTGGGGAAAGGCAGGCAGAGAATTCCCTGCTAGCACCTTCTCTGTGCCTGGGAAGCAGAAGTGTTCACATTGCTTCGCAAGAATCGCTTTTGTGCAGAAAACAGTAACAGTTGTTCAGAACGAAAGAAAGCACAGAGCCCCAGATTTTATGTTGTCCTGGAGAGCTTGCAGAGCACTGGGGAAAGGCAGGCAGAGAATTCCCTGATAGCACCTTCTCTGTGCCTGTTCACATTGCTTCGCAGAATCGCTTTTGTGCAGAAAACAGTAACAGTTGTTCAGAACGAAAGAAAGCACAGAGCCCCAGATTCTATGTTGTCCTGGAGAGCTTGCAGAGCACTGGGGAAAGGCAGGCAGAGAATTCCCTGCTAGCACCTTCTCTGTGCCTGGGAAGCAGAAGTGTTCACATTGCTTCGCAGAATCGCTTTTGTGCAGAAAACAGTAACACTTGTTCAGAACGAAAGAAAGCACAGAGCCCCAGATTTGCTGTTGTCCTGGAGAGCTTGCAGAGCACTGGGGAAAGGCAGGCAGAGAATTCCCTGATAGCACCTTCTCTGTGCCTGTTCACATTGCTTCGCAGAATCGCTTTTGTGCAGAAAACAGTAACACTTGTTCAGAAGGAAAGAAAGCACAGAGCCCCAGATTCTATGTTGTCCTGGAGAGCTTGCAGAGCACTGGGGAAAGGCAGGCAGAGAATTCCCTGATAGCACCTTCTCTGTGCCTGTTCACATTGTTTCGCAGAATCGCTTTTGTGCAGGAAACAGTAACACTTGTTCAGAAGGAAAGAAAGCACAGAGCCCCAGATTTTATGTTGTCCTGGAGAGCTTGCAGAGCACTGGGGAAAGGCAGGCAGAGAATTCCCTGCTAGCACCTTCTCTGTGCCTGGGAAGCAGAAGTGTTCACATTGCTTCGCAAGAATCGCTTTTGTGCAGAAAACAGTAACACTTGTTCAGAAGGAAAGAAAGCACAGAGGCCCAGATTCTATGTTGTCCTGGAGAGCTTGCAGAGCACTGGGGAAAGGCAGGCAGAGAATTCCCTGATAGCACCTTCTCTGTGCCTGTTCACATTGCTTCGCAGAATCGCTTTTGTGCAGAAAACACTAACACTTGTTCAGAAGGAAAGAAAGCACAGAGGCCCAGATTCTATGTTGTCCTGGAGAGCTTGCAGAGCACTGGGGAAAGGCAGGCAGAGAATTCCCTGCTAGCACCTTCTCTGTGCCTGGGAAGCAGAAGTGTTCACATTGCTTCGCAAGAATCGCTTTTGTGCAGAAAACAGTAACACTTGTTCAGAAGGAAAGAAAGCACAGAGCCCCAGATTTGCTGTTGTCCTGGAGAGCTTGCAGAGCACTGGGGAAAGGCAGGCAGAGAATTCCCTGCTAGCACCTTCTCTGTGCCTGGGAAGCAAAAGTGTTCACATTGCTTCACAGAATCGCTTTTGTGCAGAAAACAGTAACACTTGTTCAGAAGGAAAGAAAGCACGGAGCCCCAGATTCTATGTTGTCCTGGAGAGCTTGCAGAGCACTGGGGAAAGGCAGGCAGAGAATTCCCTGATAGCACCTTCTTTGTGCCTGGGAAGCAGAAGTGTTCACATTGCTTCGCAAGAATCGTTTTTGTGCAGAAAACAGTAACACTTTTTCAGAAGGAAAGAAAGCACAGAGCCCCATATTCTATGTTGTCCTGGAGAGCTTGCAGAGCACTGGGGAAAGGCAGGCAGAGAATTCCCTGATAGCACCTTCTCTGTGCCTGGGAAGCAGAAGTGTTCACATTGCTTCGCAAGAATCGCTTTTGTGCAGAAAACAGTTACAGTTGTTCAGAACGAAAGAAAGCACAGAGCCCCAGATTTTATGTTGTCCTGGAGAGCTTGCAGAGCACTGGGGAAAGGCAGGCAGAGAATTCCCTGCTAGCACCTTCTCTGTGCCTGTTCACATTGCTTCGCAGAATCGCTTTTGTGCAGAAAACAGTAACAGTTGTTCAGAACGAAAGAAAGCACAGAGCCCCAGATTCTATGTTGTCCTGGAGAGCTTGCAGAGCACTGGGGAAAGGCAGGCAGAGAATTCCCTGCTAGCACCTTCTCTGTGCCTGGGAAGCAGAAGTGTTCACATTGCTTCGCAGAATCGCTTTTGTGCAGAAAACAGTAACACTTGTTCAGAAGGAAAGAAAGCACAGAGCCCCAGATTTTATGTTGTCCTGGAGAGCTTGCAGAGCACTGGGGAAAGGCAGGCAGAGAATTCCCTGATAGCACCTTCTCTGTGCCTGTTCACATTGCTTCGCAGAATCGCTTTTGTGCAGAAAACAGTAACACTTGTTCAGAAGGAAAGAAAGCACAGAGCCCCAGATTCTATGTTGTCCTGGAGAGCTTGCAGAGCACTGGGGAAAGGCAGGCAGAGAATTCCCTGATAGCACCTTCTCTGTGCCTGTTCACATTGTTTCGCAGAATCGCTTTTGTGCAGGAAACAGTAACACTTGTTCAGAACGAAAGAAAGCACAGAGCCCCAGATTTTATGTTGTCCTGGAGAGCTTGCAGAGCACTGGGGAAAGGCAGGCAGAGAATTCCCTGATAGCACCTTCTCTGTGCCTGTTCACATTGCTTCGCAGAATCGCTTTTGTGCAGAAAACAGTAACACTTGTTCAGAAGGAAAGAAAGCACAGAGCCCCAGATTCTATGTTGTCCTGGAGAGCTTGCAGAGCACTGGGGAAAGGCAGGCAGAGAATTCCCTGCTAGCACCTTCTCTGTGCCTGGGAAGCAGAAGTGTTCACATTGCTTCGCAAGAATCGCTTTTGTGCAGAAAACAGTAACACTTGTTCAGAAGGAAAGAAAGCACAGAGCCCGAGATTCTATGTTGTCCTGGAGAGCTTGCAGAGCACTGGGGAAAGGCAGGCAGAGAATTCCCTGCTAGCACCTTCTCTGTGCCTGGGAAGCAGAAGTGTTCACATTGCTTCGCAGAATCGCTTTTGTGCAGAAAACAGTAACACTTGTTCAGAAGGAAAGAAAGCACAGAGCCCCAGATTCTATGTTGTCCTGGAGAGCTTGCAGAGCACTGGGGAAAGGCAGGCAGAGAATTCCCTGCTAGCACCTTCTCTGTGCCTGTTCACATTGCTTCGCAGAATCGCTTTTGTGCAGAAAACAGTAACACTTGTTCAGAAGGAAAGAAAGCACAGAGCCCCAGATTTTATGTTGTCCTGGAGAGCTTGCAGAGCACTGGGGAAAGGCAGGCAGAGAATTCCCTGCTAGCACCTTCTCTGTGCCTGGGAAGCAGAAGTGTTCACATTGCTTCGCAAGAATCGCTTTTGTGCAGAAAACAGTAACACTTGTTCAGAAGGAAAGAAAGCACAGAGCCCCAGATTTTATGTTGTCCTGGAGAGCTTGCAGAGCACTGGGGAAAGGCAGGCAGAGAATTCCCTGATAGCACCTTCTCTGTGCCTGTTCACATTGCTTCGCAGAATCGCTTTTGTGCAGAAAACAGTAACACTTGTTCAGAAGGAAAGAAAGCACAGAGCCCCAGATTCTATGTTGTCCTGGAGAGCTTGCAGAGCACTGGGGAAAGGCAGGCAGAGAATTCCCTGATAGCACCTTCTCTGTGCCTGTTCACATTGCTTCGCAGAATCGCTTTTGTGCAGAAAACAGTAACACTTGTTCAGAACGAAAGAAAGCACAGAGCCCCAGATTCTATGTTGTCCTGGAGAGCTTGCAGAGCACTGGGGAAAGGCAGGCAGAGAATTCCCTGATAGCACCTTCTCTGTGCCTGTTCACATTGCTTCGCAGAATCGCTTTTGTGCAGAAAACAGTAACACTTGTTCAGAAGGAAAGAAAGCACAGAGCCCCAGATTCTATGTTGTCCTGGAGAGCTTGCAGAGCACTGGGGAAAGGCAGGCAGAGAATTCCCTGCTAGCACCTTCTCTGTGCCTGGGAAGCAGAAGTGTTCACATTGCTTCGCAGAATCGCTTTTGTGCAGAAAACAGTAACACTTGTTCAGAAGGAAAGAAAGCACAGAGCCCCAGATTCTATGTTGTCCTGGAGAGCTTGCAGAGCACTGGGGAAAGGCAGGCAGAGAATTCCCTGATAGCACCTTCTCTGTGCCTGGGAAGCAGAAGTGTTCACATTGCTTCGCAGAATTGCTTTTGTGCAGAAAACAGTAACACTTGTTCAGAAGGAAAGAAAGCACAGAGCCCCAGATTCTATGTTGTCCTGGAGAGCTTGCAGAGCACTGGGGAAAGGCAGGCAGAGAATTCCCTGATAGCACCTTCTCTGTGCCTGTTCACATTGCTTCGCAGAATCGCTTTTGTGCAGAAAACAGTAACACTTGTTCAGAACGAAAGAAAGCACAGAGCCCCAGATTTGCTGTTGTCCTGGAGAGCTTGCAGAGCACTGGGGAAAGGCAGGCAGAGAATTCCCTGATAGCACCTTCTCTGTGCCTGTTCACATTGCTTCGCAGAATCGCTTTTGTGCAGAAAACAGTAACACTTGTTCAGAAGGAAAGAAAGCACAGAGCCCCAGATTCTATGTTGTCCTGGAGAGCTTGCAGAGCACTGGGGAAAGGCAGGCAGAGAATTCCCTGCTAGCACCTTCTCTGTGCCTGGGAAGCAGAAGTGTTCACATTGCTTCGCAAGAATCGCTTTTGTGCAGAAAACAGTAACACTTGTTCAGAAGGAAAGAAAGCACAGAGCCCCAGATTTGATGTTGTCCTGGAGAGCTTGCAGAGCACTGGGGAAAGGCAGGCAGAGAATTCCTTGCTAGCACCTTCTCTGTGCCTGGGAAGCAGAAGTGTTCACATTGCTTCGCAGAATCGCTTTTGTGCAGAAAACAGTAACACTTGTTCAGAAGGAAAGAAAGCACAGAGCCCCAGATTCTATGTTGTCCTGGAGAGCTTGCAGAGCACTGGGGAAAGGCAGGCAGAGAATTCCCTGCTAGCACTTTCTCTGTGCCTGGGAAGCAGAAGTGTTCACATTGCTTCGCAGAATCACTTTTGTGCAGAAAACAGTAACAATTGTTCAGAAGGAAAGAAAGCACAGAGCCCCAGATTCTATGTTGTCCTGGAGAGCTTGCAGAGCACTGGGGAAAGGCAGGCAGAGAATTCCCTGATAGCACCTTCTCTGTGCCTGGGAAGCAGAAGTGTTCACATTGCTTCGCAAGAATCGCTTTTGTGCAGAAAACAGTAACACTTGTTCAGAAGGAAAGAAAGCACAGAGCCCCAGCTTCTATGTTGTCCTGGAGAGCTTGCAGAGCACTGGGGAAAGGCAGGCAGAGAATTCCCTGCTAGCACCTTCTCTGTGCCTGTTCACATTGCTTCGCAGAATCGCTTTTGTGCAGAAAACAGTAACACTTGTTCAGAACGAAAGAAAGCACAGAGCCCCAGATTCTATGTTGTCCTGGAGAGCTTGCAGAGCACTGGGGAAAGGCAGGCAGAGAATTTCCTGATAGCACCTTCTCTGTGCCTGTTCACATTGCTTCGCAGAATCGCTTTTGTGCAGAAAACAGTAACACTTGTTCAGAAGGAAAGAAAGCACAGAGCCCCAGATTCTATGTTGTCCTGGAGAGCTTGCAGACCACTGGGGAAAGGCAGGCAGAGAATTCCCTGCTAGCACCTTCTCTGTGCCTGGGAAGCAGAAGTGTTCACATTGCTTCGCAAGAATCGCTTTTGTGCAGAAAACAGTAACACTTGTTCAGAAGGAAAGAAAGCACAGAGCCCCAGATTTTATGTTGTCCTGGAGAGCTTGCAGAGCACTGGGGAAAGGCAGGCAGAGAATTCCTTGCTAGCACCTTCTCTGTGCCTGGGAAGCAGAAGTGTTCACATTGCTTCGCAGAATCGCTTTTGTGCAGAAAACAGTAACACTTGTTCAGAAGGAAAGAAAGCACAGAGCCCCAGATTCTATGTTGTCCTGGAGAGCTTGCAGAGCACTGGGGAAAGGCAGGCAGAGAATTCCCTGATAGCACCTTCTCTGTGCCTGTTCACATTGCTTCGCAGAATCGCTTTTGTGCAGAAAACAGTAACAGTTGTTCAGAACGAAAGAAAGCACAGAGCCCCAGATTCTATGTTGTCCTGGAGAGCTTGCAGAGCACTGGGGAAAGGCAGGCAGAGAATTCCCTGCTAGCACCTTCTCTGTGCCTGGGAAGCAGAAGTGTTCACATTGCTTCGCAGAATCGCTTTTGTGCAGAAAACAGTAACACTTGTTCAGAACGAAAGAAAGCACAGAGCCCCAGATTTGCTGTTGTCCTGGAGAGCTTGCAGAGCACTGGGGAAAGGCAGGCAGAGAATTCCCTGATAGCACCTTCTCTGTGCCTGTTCACATTGCTTCGCAGAATCGCTTTTGTGCAGAAAACAGTAACACTTGTTCAGAACGAAAGAAAGCACAGAGCCCCAGATTCTATGTTGTCCTGGAGAGCTTGCAGAGCACTGGGGAAAGGCAGGCAGAGAATTCCCTGATAGCACCTTCTCTGTGCCTGTTCACATTGTTTCGCAGAATCGCTTTTGTGCAGGAAACAGTAACACTTGTTCAGAAGGAAAGAAAGCACAGAGCCCCAGATTTTATGTTGTCCTGGAGAGCTTGCAGAGCACTGGGGAAAGGCAGGCAGAGAATTCCCTGCTAGCACCTTCTCTGTGCCTGGGAAGCAGAAGTGTTCACATTGCTTCGCAAGAATCGCTTTTGTGCAGAAAACAGTAACACTTGTTCAGAAGGAAAGAAAGCACAGAGGCCCAGATTCTATGTTGTCCTGGAGAGCTTGCAGAGCACTGGGGAAAGGCAGGCAGAGAATTCCCTGATAGCACCTTCTCTGTGCCTGTTCACATTGCTTCGCAGAATCGCTTTTGTGCAGAAAACACTAACACTTGTTCAGAAGGAAAGAAAGCACAGAGGCCCAGATTCTATGTTGTCCTGGAGAGCTTGCAGAGCACTGGGGAAAGGCAGGCAGAGAATTCCCTGCTAGCACCTTCTCTGTGCCTGGGAAGCAGAAGTGTTCACATTGCTTCGCAAGAATCGCTTTTGTGCAGAAAACAGTAACACTTGTTCAGAAGGAAAGAAAGCACAGAGCCCCAGATTTGCTGTTGTCCTGGAGAGCTTGCAGAGCACTGGGGAAAGGCAGGCAGAGAATTCCCTGCTAGCACCTTCTCTGTGCCTGGGAAGCAAAAGTGTTCACATTGCTTCACAGAATCGCTTTTGTGCAGAAAACAGTAACACTTGTTCAGAAGGAAAGAAAGCACGGAGCCCCAGATTCTATGTTGTCCTGGAGAGCTTGCAGAGCACTGGGGAAAGGCAGGCAGAGAATTCCCTGATAGCACCTTCTTTGTGCCTGGGAAGCAGAAGTGTTCACATTGCTTCGCAAGAATCGTTTTTGTGCAGAAAACAGTAACACTTGTTCAGAAGGAAAGAAAGCACAGAGCCCCATATTCTATGTTGTCCTGGAGAGCTTGCAGAGCACTGGGGAAAGGCAGGCAGAGAATTCCCTGCTAGCACCTTCTCTGTGCCTGGGAAGCAGAAGTGTTCACATTGCTTCGCAAGAATCGCTTTTGTGCAGAAAACAGTTACAGTTGTTCAGAACGAAAGAAAGCACAGAGCCCCAGATTTTATGTTGTCCTGGAGAGCTTGCAGAGCACTGGGGAAAGGCAGGCAGAGAATTCCCTGCTAGCACCTTCTCTGTGCCTGTTCACATTGCTTCGCAGAATCGCTTTTGTGCAGAAAACAGTAACAGTTGTTCAGAACGAAAGAAAGCACAGAGCCCCAGATTCTATGTTGTCCTGGAGAGCTTGCAGAGCACTGGGGAAAGGCAGGCAGAGAATTCCCTGCTAGCACCTTCTCTGTGCCTGGGAAGCAGAAGTGTTCACATTGCTTCGCAGAATCGCTTTTGTGCAGAAAACAGTAACACTTGTTCAGAAGGAAAGAAAGCACAGAGCCCCAGATTTTATGTTGTCCTGGAGAGCTTGCAGAGCACTGGGGAAAGGCAGGCAGAGAATTCCCTGATAGCACCTTCTCTGTGCCTGTTCACATTGCTTCGCAGAATCGCTTTTGTGCAGAAAACAGTAACACTTGTTCAGAAGGAAAGAAAGCACAGAGCCCCAGATTCTATGTTGTCCTGGAGAGCTTGCAGAGCACTGGGGAAAGGCAGGCAGAGAATTCCCTGATAGCACCTTCTCTGTGCCTGTTCACATTGTTTCGCAGAATCGCTTTTGTGCAGGAAACAGTAACACTTGTTCAGAACGAAAGAAAGCACAGAGCCCCAGATTTTATGTTGTCCTGGAGAGCTTGCAGAGCACTGGGGAAAGGCAGGCAGAGAATTCCCTGATAGCACCTTCTCTGTGCCTGTTCACATTGCTTCGCAGAATCGCTTTTGTGCAGAAAACAGTAACACTTGTTCAGAAGGAAAGAAAGCACAGAGCCCCAGATTCTATGTTGTCCTGGAGAGCTTGCAGAGCACTGGGGAAAGGCAGGCAGAGAATTCCCTGCTAGCACCTTCTCTGTGCCTGGGAAGCAGAAGTGTTCACATTGCTTCGCAAGAATCGCTTTTGTGCAGAAAACAGTAACACTTGTTCAGAAGGAAAGAAAGCACAGAGCCCGAGATTCTATGTTGTCCTGGAGAGCTTGCAGAGCACTGGGGAAAGGCAGGCAGAGAATTCCCTGCTAGCACCTTCTCTGTGCCTGGGAAGCAGAAGTGTTCACATTGCTTCGCAGAATTGCTTTTGTGCAGAAAACAGTAACACTTGTTCAGAAGGAAAGAAAGCACAGAGCCCCAGATTCTATGTTGTCCTGGAGAGCTTGCAGAGCACTGGGGAAAGGCAGGCAGAGAATTCCCTGCTAGCACCTTCTCTGTGCCTGTTCACATTGCTTCGCAGAATCGCTTTTGTGCAGAAAACAGTAACACTTGTTCAGAAGGAAAGAAAGCACAGAGCCCCAGATTTTATGTTGTCCTGGAGAGCTTGCAGAGCACTGGGGAAAGGCAGGCAGAGAATTCCCTGCTAGCACCTTCTCTGTGCCTGGGAAGCAGAAGTGTTCACATTGCTTCGCAAGAATCGCTTTTGTGCAGAAAACAGTAACACTTGTTCAGAAGGAAAGAAAGCACAGAGCCCCAGATTTTATGTTGTCCTGGAGAGCTTGCAGAGCACTGGGGAAAGGCAGGCAGAGAATTCCCTGATAGCACCTTCTCTGTGCCTGTTCACATTGCTTCGCAGAATCGCTTTTGTGCAGAAAACAGTAACACTTGTTCAGAAGGAAAGAAAGCACAGAGCCCCAGATTCTATGTTGTCCTGGAGAGCTTGCAGAGCACTGGGGAAAGGCAGGCAGAGAATTCCCTGATAGCACCTTCTCTGTGCCTGTTCACATTGCTTCGCAGAATCGCTTTTGTGCAGAAAACAGTAACACTTGTTCAGAACGAAAGAAAGCACAGAGCCCCAGATTCTATGTTGTCCTGGAGAGCTTGCAGAGCACTGGGGAAAGGCAGGCAGAGAATTCCCTGATAGCACCTTCTCTGTGCCTGTTCACATTGCTTCGCAGAATCGCTTTTGTGCAGAAAACAGTAACACTTGTTCAGAAGGAAAGAAAGCACAGAGCCCCAGATTCTATGTTGTCCTGGAGAGCTTGCAGAGCACTGGGGAAAGGCAGGCAGAGAATTCCCTGCTAGCACCTTCTCTGTGCCTGGGAAGCAGAAGTGTTCACATTGCTTCGCAGAATCACTTTTGTGCAGAAAACAGTAACAATTGTTCAGAAGGAAAGAAAGCACAGAGCCCCAGATTCTATGTTGTCCTGGAGAGCTTGCAGAGCACTGGGGAAAGGCAGGCAGAGAATTCCCTGCTAGCACCTTCTCTGTGCCTGGGAAGCAGAAGTGTTCACATTGCTTCGCAGAATCGCTTTTGTGCAGAAAACAGTAACACTTGTTCAGAAGGAAAGAAAGCACAGAGCCCCAGATTCTATGTTGTCCTGGAGAGCTTGCAGAGCACTGGGGAAAGGCAGGCAGAGAATTCCCTGATAGCACCTTCTCTGTGCCTGTTCACATTGCTTCGCAGAATCGCTTTTGTGCAGAAAACAGTAACACTTGTTCAGAACGAAAGAAAGCACAGAGCCCCAGATTTGCTGTTGTCCTGGAGAGCTTGCAGAGCACTGGGGAAAGGCAGGCAGAGAATTCCCTGATAGCACCTTCTCTGTGCCTGTTCACATTGCTTCGCAGAATCGCTTTTGTGCAGAAAACAGTAACACTTGTTCAGAAGGAAAGAAAGCACAGAGCCCCAGATTCTATGTTGTCCTGGAGAGCTTGCAGAGCACTGGGGAAAGGCAGGCAGAGAATTCCCTGCTAGCACCTTCTCTGTGCCTGGGAAGCAGAAGTGTTCACATTGCTTCGCAAGAATCGCTTTTGTGCAGAAAACAGTAACACTTGTTCAGAAGGAAAGAAAGCACAGAGCCCCAGATTCTATGTTGTCCTGGAGAGCTTGCAGAGCACTGGGGAAAGGCAGGCAGAGAATTCCCTGCTAGCACTTTCTCTGTGCCTGGGAAGCAGAAGTGTTCACATTGCTTCGCAGAATCACTTTTGTGCAGAAAACAGTAACAATTGTTCAGAAGGAAAGAAAGCACAGAGCCCCAGATTCTATGTTGTCCTGGAGAGCTTGCAGAGCACTGGGGAAAGGCAGGCAGAGAATTCCCTGATAGCACCTTCTCTGTGCCTGGGAAGCAGAAGTGTTCACATTGCTTCGCAAGAATCGCTTTTGTGCAGAAAACAGTAACACTTGTTCAGAAGGAAAGAAAGCACAGAGCCCCAGCTTCTATGTTGTCCTGGAGAGCTTGCAGAGCACTGGGGAAAGGCAGGCAGAGAATTCCCTGCTAGCACCTTCTCTGTGCCTGTTCACATTGCTTCGCAGAATCGCTTTTGTGCAGAAAACAGTAACACTTGTTCAGAACGAAAGAAAGCACAGAGCCCCTGATTCTATGTTGTCCTGGAGAGCTTGCAGAGCACTGGGGAAAGGCAGGCAGAGAATTTCCTGATAGCACCTTCTCTGTGCCTGTTCACATTGCTTCGCAGAATCGCTTTTGTGCAGAAAACAGTAACACTTGTTCAGAAGGAAAGAAAGCACAGAGCCCCAGATTCTATGTTGTCCTGGAGAGCTTGCAGAGCACTGGGGAAAGGCAGGCAGAGAATTCCCTGCTAGCACCTTCTCTGTGCCTGGGAAGCAGAAGTGTTCACATTGCTTCGCAAGAATCGCTTTTGTGCAGAAAACAGTAACACTTGTTCAGAACGAAAGAAAGCACAGAGCCCCAGATTTTATGTTGTCCTGGAGAGCTTGCAGAGCACTGGGGAAAGGCAGGCAGAGAATTCCTTGCTAGCACCTTCTCTGTGCCTGGGAAGCAGAAGTGTTCACATTGCTTCGCAGAATCGCTTTTGTGCAGAAAACAGTAACACTTGTTCAGAAGGAAAGAAAGCACAGAGCCCCAGATTCTATGTTGTCCTGGAGAGCTTGCAGAGCACTGGGGAAAGGCAGGCAGAGAATTCCCTGATAGCACCTTCTCTGTGCCTGTTCACATTGCTTCGCAGAATCGCT
The DNA here is from genome assembly GCF_031877795.1 of Strix aluco. Taxonomy (NCBI): domain Eukaryota; kingdom Metazoa; phylum Chordata; class Aves; order Strigiformes; family Strigidae; genus Strix; species Strix aluco. The sequence goes on along the minus strand of NW_027436514.1, from coordinate 1,894,070 downwards.
TTTGTGCAGAAAACAGTAACACTTGTTCAGAAGGAAAGAAAGCACAGAGCCCCAGATTCTATGTTGTCCTGGAGAGCTTGCAGAGCACTGGGGAAAGGTAGGCAGAGAATTCCCTGCTAGCACCTTCTCTGTGCCTGGGAAGCAGAAGTGTTCACATTGCTTCGCAGAATCGTTTTTGTGCAGAAAACAGTAACACTTGTTCAGAAGGAAAGAAAGCACAGAGCCCCAGATTTTATGTTGTCCTGGAGAGCTTGCAGAGCACTGGGGAAAGGCAGGCAGAGAATTCCCTGCTAGCACCTTCTCTGTGCCTGGGAAGCAGAAGTGTTCACATTGCTTCGCAAGAATCGCTTTTGTGCAGAAAACAGTAACACTTGTTCAGAAGGAAAGAAAGCACAGAGCCCCAGATTTTATGTTGTCCTGGAGAGCTTGCAGAGCACTGGGGAAAGGCAGGCAGAGAATTCCCTGATAGCACCTTCTCTGTGCCTGTTCACATTTCTTCGCAGAATCGCTTTTGTGCAGAAAACAGTAACACTTGTTCAGAACGAAAGAAAGCACAGCGCCCCAGATTCTATGTTGTCCTGGAGAGCTTGCAGAGCACTGGGGAAAGGCAGGCAGAGAATTCCCTGATAGCACCTTCTCTGTGCCTGGGAAGCAGAAGTGTTCACATTGCTTCGCAAGAATCGCTTTTGTGCAGAAAACAGTAACACTTGTTCAGAAGGAAAGAAAGCACAGAGCCCCAGATTCTATGTTGTCCTGGAGAGCTTGCAGAGCACTGGGGAAAGGCAGGCAGAGAATTCCCTGCTAGCACCTTCTCTGTGCCTGTTCACATTGCTTCGCAGAATCGCTTTTGTGCAGAAAACAGTAACACTTGTTCAGAACGAAAGAAAGCACAGAGCCCCAGATTCTATGTTGTCCTGGAGAGCTTGCAGAGCACTGGGGAAAGGCAGGCAGAGAATTTCCTGATAGCACCTTCTCTGTGCCTGTTCACATTGCTTCGCAGAATCGCTTTTGTGCAGAAAACACTAACACTTGTTCAGAAGGAAAGAAAGCACAGAGGCCCAGATTCTATGTTGTCCTGGAGAGCTTGCAGAGCACTGGGGAAAGGCAGGCAGAGAATTCCCTGCTAGCACCTTCTCTGTGCCTGGGAAGCAGAAGTGTTCACATTGCTTCGCAAGAATCGCTTTTGTGCAGAAAACAGTAACACTTGTTCAGAAGGAAAGAAAGCACAGAGCCCCAGATTTGCTGTTGTCCTGGAGAGCTTGCAGAGCACTGGGGAAAGGCAGGCAGAGAATTCCCTGCTAGCACCTTCTCTGTGCCTGGGAAGCAAAAGTGTTCACATTGCTTCACAGAATCGCTTTTGTGCAGAAAACAGTAACACTTGTTCAGAAGGAAAGAAAGCACGGAGCCCCAGATTCTATGTTGTCCTGGAGAGCTTGCAGAGCACTGGGGAAAGGCAGGCAGAGAATTCCCTGATAGCACCTTCTTTGTGCCTGGGAAGCAGAAGTGTTCACATTGCTTCGCAAGAATCGTTTTTGTGCAGAAAACAGTAACACTTGTTCAGAAGGAAAGAAAGCACAGAGCCCCATATTCTATGTTGTCCTGGAGAGCTTGCAGAGCACTGGGGAAAGGCAGGCAGAGAATTCCCTGCTAGCACCTTCTCTGTGCCTGGGAAGCAGAAGTGTTCACATTGCTTCGCAAGAATCGCTTTTGTGCAGAAAACAGTAACAGTTGTTCAGAACGAAAGAAAGCACAGAGCCCCAGATTTTATGTTGTCCTGGAGAGCTTGCAGAGCACTGGGGAAAGGCAGGCAGAGAATTCCCTGCTAGCACCTTCTCTGTGCCTGTTCACATTGCTTCGCAGAATCGCTTTTGTGCAGAAAACAGTAACAGTTGTTCAGAACGAAAGAAAGCACAGAGCCCCAGATTCTATGTTGTCCTGGAGAGCTTGCAGAGCACTGGGGAAAGGCAGGCAGAGAATTCCCTGCTAGCACCTTCTCTGTGCCTGGGAAGCAGAAGTGTTCACATTGCTTCGCAGAATCGCTTTTGTGCAGAAAACAGTAACACTTGTTCAGAAGGAAAGAAAGCACAGAGCCCCAGATTTTATGTTGTCCTGGAGAGCTTGCAGAGCACTGGGGAAAGGCAGGCAGAGAATTCCCTGATAGCACCTTCTCTGTGCCTGTTCACATTGCTTCGCAGAATCGCTTTTGTGCAGAAAACAGTAACACTTGTTCAGAAGGAAAGAAAGCACAGAGCCCCAGATTCTATGTTGTCCTGGAGAGCTTGCAGAGCACTGGGGAAAGGCAGGCAGAGAATTCCCTGATAGCACCTTCTCTGTGCCTGTTCACATTGTTTCGCAGAATCGCTTTTGTGCAGGAAACAGTAACACTTGTTCAGAACGAAAGAAAGCACAGAGCCCCAGATTCTATGTTGTCCTGGAGAGCTTGCAGAGCACTGGGGAAAGGCAGGCAGAGAATTCCCTGATAGCACCTTCTCTGTGCCTGTTCACATTGCTTCGCAGAATCGCTTTTGTGCAGAAAACAGTAACACTTGTTCAGAAGGAAAGAAAGCACAGAGCCCCAGATTCTATGTTGTCCTGGAGAGCTTGCAGAGCACTGGGGAAAGGCAGGCAGAGAATTCCCTGCTAGCACCTTCTCTGTGCCTGGGAAGCAGAAGTGTTCACATTGCTTCGCAAGAATCGCTTTTGTGCAGAAAACAGTAACACTTGTTCAGAAGGAAAGAAAGCACAGAGCCCCAGATTTTATTTTGTCCTGGAGAGCTTGCAGAGCACTGGGGAAAGGCAGGCAGAGAATTCCCTGATAGCACCTTCTCTGTGCCTGTTCACATTGCTTCGCAGAATCGCTTTTGTGCAGAAAACACTAACACTTGTTCAGAAGGAAAGAAAGCACAGAGGCCCAGATTCTATGTTGTCCTGGAGAGCTTGCAGAGCACTGGGGAAAGGCAGGCAGAGAATTCCCTGCTAGCACCTTCTCTGTGCCTGGGAAGCAGAAGTGTTCACATTGCTTCGCAAGAATCGCTTTTGTGCAGAAAACAGTAACACTTGTTCAGAAGGAAAGAAAGCACAGAGCCCCAGATTTGCTGTTGTCCTGGAGAGCTTGCAGAGCACTGGGGAAAGGCAGGCAGAGAATTCCCTGCTAGCACCTTCTCTGTGCCTGGGAAGCAAAAGTGTTCACATTGCTTCGCAGAATCGCTTTTGTGCAGAAAACAGTAACACTTGTTCAGAAGGAAAGAAAGCACAGAGCCCCAGATTCTATGTTGTCCTGGAGAGCTTGCAGAGCACTGGGGAAAGGTAGGCAGAGAATTCCCTGCTAGCACCTTCTCTGTGCCTGGGAAGCAGAAGTGTTCACATTGCTTCGCAGAATCGCTTTTGTGCAGAAAACAGTAACACTTGTTCAGAAGGAAAGAAAGCACAGAGCCCCAGATTTTATGTTGTCCTGGAGAGCTTGCAGAGCACTGGGGAAAGGCAGGCAGAGAATTCCCTGCTAGCACCTTCTCTGTGCCTGTTCACATTTCTTCGCAGAATCGCTTTTGTGCAGAAAACAGTAACACTTGTTCAGAACGAAAGAAAGCACAGAGCCCCAGATTCTATGTTGTCCTGGAGAGCTTGCAGAGCACTGGGGAAAGGCAGGCAGAGAATTCCCTGATAGCACCTTCTCTGTGCCTGTTCACATTGCTTCGCAGAATCGCTTTTGTGCAGAAAACAGTAACACTTGTTCAGAAGGAAAGAAAGCACAGAGCCCCAGATTCTATGTTGTCTTGGAGAGCTTGCAGAGCACTGGGGAAAGGCAGGCAGAGAATTCCCTGCTAGCACCTTCTCTGTGCCTGGGAAGCAGAAGTGTTCACATTGCTTCGCAAGAATCGCTTTTGTGCAGAAAACAGTAACACTTGTTCAGAAGGAAAGAAAGCACAGAGCCCCAGATTTTATGTTGTCCTGGAGAGCTTGCAGAGCACTGGGGAAAGGCAGGCAGAGAATTCCCTGATAGCACCTTCTCTGTGCCTGTTCACATTGCTTCGCAGAATCGCTTTTGTGCAGAAAACACTAACACTTGTTCAGAAGGAAAGAAAGCACAGAGGCCCAGATTCTATGTTGTCCTGGAGAGCTTGCAGAGCACTGGGGAAAGGCAGGCAGAGAATTCCCTGCTAGCACCTTCTCTGTGCCTGGGAAGCAGAAGTGTTCACATTGCTTCGCAAGAATCGCTTTTGTGCAGAAAACAGTAACACTTGTTCAGAAGGAAAGAAAGCACAGAGCCCCAGATTTGCTGTTGTCCTGGAGAGCTTGCAGAGCACTGGGGAAAGGCAGGCAGAGAATTCCCTGCTAGCACCTTCTCTGTGCCTGGGAAGCAAAAGTGTTCACATTGCTTCGCAAGAATCACTTTTGTGCAGAAAACAGTAACACTTGTTCAGAAGGAAAGAAAGCACAGAGCCCCAGATTCTATGTTGTCCTGGAGAGCTTGCAGAGCACTGGGGAAAGGCAGGCAGAGAATTCCCTGCTAGCACCTTCTCTGTGCCTGGGAAGCAGAAGTGTTCACATTGCTTCGCAAGAATCGCTTTTGTGCAGAAAACAGTAACAGTTGTTCAGAACGAAAGAAAGCACAGAGCCCCAGATTTTATGTTGTCCTGGAGAGCTTGCAGAGCACTGGGGAAAGGCAGGCAGAGAATTCCCTGATAGCACCTTCTCTGTGCCTGTTCACATTGCTTCGCAGAATCGCTTTTGTGCAGAAAACAGTAACAGTTGTTCAGAACGAAAGAAAGCACAGAGCCCCAGATTCTATGTTGTCCTGGAGAGCTTGCAGAGCACTGGGGAAAGGCAGGCAGAGAATTCCCTGATAGCACCTTCTCTGTGCCTGTTCACATTGTTTCGCAGAATCGCTTTTGTGCAGGAAACAGTAACACTTGTTCAGAACGAAAGAAAGCACAGAGCCCCAGATTTTATGTTGTCCTGGAGAGCTTGCAGAGCACTGGGGAAAAGCAGGCAGAGAATTCCCTGATAGCACCTTCTCTGTGCCTGTTCACATTGCTTCGCAGAATCGCTTTTGTGCAGAAAACAGTAACACTTGTTCAGAAGGAAAGAAAGCACAGAGCCCCAGATTCTATGTTGTCTTGGAGAGCTTGCAGAGCACTGGGGAAAGGCAGGCAGAGAATTCCCTGCTAGCACCTTCTCTGTGCCTGGGAAGCAGAAGTGTTCACATTGCTTCGCAAGAATCGCTTTTGTGCAGAAAACAGTAACACTTGTTCAGAAGGAAAGAAAGCACAGAGCCCCAGATTTTATGTTGTCCTGGAGAGCTTGCAGAGCACTGGGGAAAGGCAGGCAGAGAATTCCCTGATAGCACCTTCTCTGTGCCTGTTCACATTGCTTCGCAGAATCGCTTTTGTGCAGAAAACACTAACACTTGTTCAGAAGGAAAGAAAGCACAGAGGCCCAGATTCTATGTTGTCCTGGAGAGCTTGCAGAGCACTGGGGAAAGGCAGGCAGAGAATTCCCTGCTAGCACCTTCTCTGTGCCTGGGAAGCAGAAGTGTTCACATTGCTTCGCAAGAATCGCTTTTGTGCAGAAAACAGTAACACTTGTTCAGAAGGAAAGAAAGCACAGAGCCCCAGATTTGCTGTTGTCCTGGAGAGCTTGCAGAGCACTGGGGAAAGGCAGGCAGAGAATTCCCTGCTAGCACCTTCTCTGTGCCTGGGAAGCAAAAGTGTTCACATTGCTTCACAGAATCGCTTTTGTGCAGAAAACAGTAACACTTGTTCAGAAGGAAAGAAAGCACGGAGCCCCAGATTCTATGTTGTCCTGGAGAGCTTGCAGAGCACTGGGGAAAGGCAGGCAGAGAATTCCCTGCTAGCACCTTCTTTGTGCCTGGGAAGCAGAAGTGTTCACATTGCTTCGCAAGAATCACTTTTGTGCAGAAAAAGGTAACACTTGTTCAGAAGGAAAGAAAGCACAGAGCCCCATATTCTATGTTGTCCTGGAGAGCTTGCAGAGCACTGGGGAAAGGCAGGCAGAGAATTCCCTGCTAGCACCTTCTCTGTGCCTGGGAAGCAGAAGTGTTCACATTGCTTCGCAAGAATCGCTTTTGTGCAGAAAACAGTAACAGTTGTTCAGAACGAAAGAAAGCACAGAGCCCCAGATTCTATGTTGTCCTGGAGAGCTTGCAGAGCACTGGGGAAAGGCAGGCAGAGAATTCCCTGCTAGCACCTTCTCTGTGCCTGGGAAGCAAAAGTGTTCACATTGCTTCGCAAGAATCACTTTTGTGCAGAAAACAGTAACACTTGTTCAGAAGGAAAGAAAGCACAGAGCCCCAGATTCTATGTTGTCCTGGAGAGCTTGCAGAGCACTGGGGAAAGGCAGGCAGAGAATTCCCTGCTAGCACCTTCTCTGTGCCTGGGAAGCAGAAGTGTTCACATTGCTTCGCAAGAATCGCTTTTGTGCAGAAAACAGTAACAGTTGTTCAGAACGAAAGAAAGCACAGAGCCCCAGATTTTATGTTGTCCTGGAGAGCTTGCAGAGCACTGGGGAAAGGCAGGCAGAGAATTCCCTGCTAGCACCTTCTCTGTGCCTGTTCACATTGCTTCGCAGAATCGCTTTTGTGCAGAAAACAGTAACAGTTGTTCAGAACGAAAGAAAGCACAGAGCCCCAGATTCTATGTTGTCCTGGAGAGCTTGCAGAGCACTGGGGAAAGGCAGGCAGAGAATTCCCTGCTAGCACCTTCTCTGTGCCTGGGAAGCAGAAGTGTTCACATTGCTTCGCAGAATCGCTTTTGTGCAGAAAACAGTAACACTTGTTCAGAAGGAAAGAAAGCACAGAGCCCCAGATTTTATGTTGTCCTGGAGAGCTTGCAGAGCACTGGGGAAAGGCAGGCAGAGAATTCCCTGATAGCACCTTCTCTGTGCCTGTTCACATTGCTTCGCAGAATCGCTTTTGTGCAGAAAACAGTAACACTTGTTCAGAAGGAAAGAAAGCACAGAGCCCCAGATTCTATGTTGTCCTGGAGAGCTTGCAGAGCACTGGGGAAAGGCAGGCAGAGAATTCCCTGATAGCACCTTCTCTGTGCCTGTTCACATTGTTTCGCAGAATCGCTTTTGTGCGGGAAACAGTAACACTTGTTCAGAACGAAAGAAAGCACAGAGCCCCAGATTCTATGTTGTCCTGGAGAGCTTGCAGAGCACTGGGGAAAGGCAGGCAGAGAATTCCCTGATAGCACCTTCTCTGTGCCTGTTCACATTGCTTCGCAGAATCGCTTTTGTGCAGAAAACAGTAACACTTGTTCAGAAGGAAAGAAAGCACAGAGCCCCAGATTCTATGTTGTCCTGGAGAGCTTGCAGAGCACTGGGGAAAGGCAGGCAGAGAATTCCCTGCTAGCACCTTCTCTGTGCCTGGGAAGCAGAAGTGTTCACATTGCTTCGCAAGAATCGCTTTTGTGCAGAAAACAGTAACACTTGTTCAGAAGGAAAGAAAGCACAGAGCCCCAGATTTGCTGTTGTCCTGGAGAGCTTGCAGAGCACTGGGGAAAGGCAGGCAGAGAATTCCCTGATAGCACCTTCTCTGTGCCTGTTCACATTGCTTCGCAGAATCGCTTTTGTGCAGAAAACACTAACACTTGTTCAGAAGGAAAGAAAGCACAGAGGCCCAGATTCTATGTTGTCCTGGAGAGCTTGCAGAGCACTGGGGAAAGGCAGGCAGAGAATTCCCTGCTAGCACCTTCTCTGTGCCTGGGAAGCAGAAGTGTTCACATTGCTTCGCAAGAATCGCTTTTGTGCAGAAAACAGTAACACTTGTTCAGAAGGAAAGAAAGCACAGAGCCCCAGATTTGCTGTTGTCCTGGAGAGCTTGCAGAGCACTGGGGAAAGGCAGGCAGAGAATTCCCTGCTAGCACCTTCTCTGTGCCTGGGAAGCAAAAGTGTTCACATTGCTTCGCAGAATCGCTTTTGTGCAGAAAACAGTAACACTTGTTCAGAAGGAAAGAAAGCACAGAGCCCCAGATTCTATGTTGTCCTGGAGAGCTTGCAGAGCACTGGGGAAAGGTAGGCAGAGAATTCCCTGCTAGCACCTTCTCTGTGCCTGGGAAGCAGAAGTGTTCACATTGCTTCGCAGAATCGCTTTTGTGCAGAAAACAGTAACACTTGTTCAGAAGGAAAGAAAGCACAGAGCCCCAGATTTTATGTTGTCCTGGAGAGCTTGCAGAGCACTGGGGAAAGGCAGGCAGAGAATTCCCTGCTAGCACCTTCTCTGTGCCTGTTCACATTTCTTCGCAGAATCGCTTTTGTGCAGAAAACAGTAACACTTGTTCAGAACGAAAGAAAGCACAGAGCCCCAGATTCTATGTTGTCCTGGAGAGCTTGCAGAGCACTGGGGAAAGGCAGGCAGAGAATTCCCTGATAGCACCTTCTCTGTGCCTGTTCACATTGCTTCGCAGAATCGCTTTTGTGCAGAAAACAGTAACACTTGTTCAGAAGGAAAGAAAGCACAGAGCCCCAGATTCTATGTTGTCTTGGAGAGCTTGCAGAGCACTGGGGAAAGGCAGGCAGAGAATTCCCTGCTAGCACCTTCTCTGTGCCTGGGAAGCAGAAGTGTTCACATTGCTTCGCAAGAATCGCTTTTGTGCAGAAAACAGTAACACTTGTTCAGAAGGAAAGAAAGCACAGAGCCCCAGATTTTATGTTGTCCTGGAGAGCTTGCAGAGCACTGGGGAAAGGCAGGCAGAGAATTCCCTGATAGCACCTTCTCTGTGCCTGTTCACATTGCTTCGCAGAATCGCTTTTGTGCAGAAAACACTAACACTTGTTCAGAAGGAAAGAAAGCACAGAGGCCCAGATTCTATGTTGTCCTGGAGAGCTTGCAGAGCACTGGGGAAAGGCAGGCAGAGAATTCCCTGCTAGCACCTTCTCTGTGCCTGGGAAGCAGAAGTGTTCACATTGCTTCGCAAGAATCGCTTTTGTGCAGAAAACAGTAACACTTGTTCAGAAGGAAAGAAAGCACAGAGCCCCAGATTTGCTGTTGTCCTGGAGAGCTTGCAGAGCACTGGGGAAAGGCAGGCAGAGAATTCCCTGCTAGCACCTTCTCTGTGCCTGGGAAGCAAAAGTGTTCACATTGCTTCGCAAGAATCACTTTTGTGCAGAAAACAGTAACACTTGTTCAGAAGGAAAGAAAGCACAGAGCCCCAGATTCTATGTTGTCCTGGAGAGCTTGCAGAGCACTGGGGAAAGGTAGGCAGAGAATTCCCTGCTAGCACCTTCTCTGTGCCTGGGAAGCAGAAGTGTTCACATTGCTTCGCAGAATCGCTTTTGTGCAGAAAACAGTAACACTTGTTCAGAAGGAAAGAAAGCACAGAGCCCCAGATTTTATGTTGTCCTGGAGAGCTTGCAGAGCACTGGGGAAAGGCAGGCAGAGAATTCCCTGCTAGCACCTTCTCTGTGCCTGTTCACATTTCTTCGCAGAATCGCTTTTGTGCAGAAAACAGTAACACTTGTTCAGAACGAAAGAAAGCACAGAGCCCCAGATTCTATGTTGTCCTGGAGAGCTTGCAGAGCACTGGGGAAAGGCAGGCAGAGAATTCCCTGATAGCACCTTCTCTGTGCCTGTTCACATTGCTTCGCAGAATCGCTTTTGTGCAGAAAACAGTAACACTTGTTCAGAAGGAAAGAAAGCACAGAGCCCCAGATTCTATGTTGTCTTGGAGAGCTTGCAGAGCACTGGGGAAAGGCAGGCAGAGAATTCCCTGCTAGCACCTTCTCTGTGCCTGGGAAGCAGAAGTGTTCACATTGCTTCGCAAGAATCGCTTTTGTGCAGAAAACAGTAACACTTGTTCAGAAGGAAAGAAAGCACAGAGCCCCAGATTTTATGTTGTCCTGGAGAGCTTGCAGAGCACTGGGGAAAGGCAGGCAGAGAATTCCCTGATAGCACCTTCTCTGTGCCTGTTCACATTGCTTCGCAGAATCGCTTTTGTGCAGAAAACACTAACACTTGTTCAGAAGGAAAGAAAGCACAGAGGCCCAGATTCTATGTTGTCCTGGAGAGCTTGCAGAGCACTGGGGAAAGGCAGGCAGAGAATTCCCTGCTAGCACCTTCTCTGTGCCTGGGAAGCAGAAGTGTTCACATTGCTTCGCAAGAATCGCTTTTGTGCAGAAAACAGTAACACTTGTTCAGAAGGAAAGAAAGCACAGAGCCCCAGATTTGCTGTTGTCCTGGAGAGCTTGCAGAGCACTGGGGAAAGGCAGGCAGAGAATTCCCTGCTAGCACCTTCTCTGTGCCTGGGAAGCAAAAGTGTTCACATTGCTTCGCAAGAATCACTTTTGTGCAGAAAACAGTAACACTTGTTCAGAAGGAAAGAAAGCACAGAGCCCCAGATTCTATGTTGTCCTGGAGAGCTTGCAGAGCACTGGGGAAAGGCAGGCAGAGAATTCCCTGCTAGCACCTTCTCTGTGCCTGGGAAGCAGAAGTGTTCACATTGCTTCGCAAGAATCGCTTTTGTGCAGAAAACAGTAACAGTTGTTCAGAACGAAAGAAAGCACAGAGCCCCAGATTTTATGTTGTCCTGGAGAGCTTGCAGAGCACTGGGGAAAGGCAGGCAGAGAATTCCCTGATAGCACCTTCTCTGTGCCTGTTCACATTGCTTCGCAGAATCGCTTTTGTGCAGAAAACAGTAACAGTTGTTCAGAACGAAAGAAAGCACAGAGCCCCAGATTCTATGTTGTCCTGGAGAGCTTGCAGAGCACTGGGGAAAGGCAGGCAGAGAATTCCCTGATAGCACCTTCTCTGTGCCTGTTCACATTGTTTCGCAGAATCGCTTTTGTGCAGGAAACAGTAACACTTGTTCAGAACGAAAGAAAGCACAGAGCCCCAGATTTTATGTTGTCCTGGAGAGCTTGCAGAGCACTGGGGAAAAGCAGGCAGAGAATTCCCTGATAGCACCTTCTCTGTGCCTGTTCACATTGCTTCGCAGAATCGCTTTTGTGCAGAAAACAGTAACACTTGTTCAGAAGGAAAGAAAGCACAGAGCCCCAGATTCTATGTTGTCTTGGAGAGCTTGCAGAGCACTGGGGAAAGGCAGGCAGAGAATTCCCTGCTAGCACCTTCTCTGTGCCTGGGAAGCAGAAGTGTTCACATTGCTTCGCAAGAATCGCTTTTGTGCAGAAAACAGTAACACTTGTTCAGAAGGAAAGAAAGCACAGAGCCCCAGATTTTATGTTGTCCTGGAGAGCTTGCAGAGCACTGGGGAAAGGCAGGCAGAGAATTCCCTGATAGCACCTTCTCTGTGCCTGTTCACATTGCTTCGCAGAATCGCTTTTGTGCAGAAAACACTAACACTTGTTCAGAAGGAAAGAAAGCACAGAGGCCCAGATTCTATGTTGTCCTGGAGAGCTTGCAGAGCACTGGGGAAAGGCAGGCAGAGAATTCCCTGCTAGCACCTTCTCTGTGCCTGGGAAGCAGAAGTGTTCACATTGCTTCGCAAGAATCGCTTTTGTGCAGAAAACAGTAACACTTGTTCAGAAGGAAAGAAAGCACAGAGCCCCAGATTTGCTGTTGTCCTGGAGAGCTTGCAGAGCACTGGGGAAAGGCAGGCAGAGAATTCCCTGCTAGCACCTTCTCTGTGCCTGGGAAGCAAAAGTGTTCACATTGCTTCACAGAATCGCTTTTGTGCAGAAAACAGTAACACTTGTTCAGAAGGAAAGAAAGCACGGAGCCCCAGATTCTATGTTGTCCTGGAGAGCTTGCAGAGCACTGGGGAAAGGCAGGCAGAGAATTCCCTGCTAGCACCTTCTTTGTGCCTGGGAAGCAGAAGTGTTCACATTGCTTCGCAAGAATCACTTTTGTGCAGAAAAAGGTAACACTTGTTCAGAAGGAAAGAAAGCACAGAGCCCCATATTCTATGTTGTCCTGGAGAGCTTGCAGAGCACTGGGGAAAGGCAGGCAGAGAATTCCCTGCTAGCACCTTCTCTGTGCCTGGGAAGCAGAAGTGTTCACATTGCTTCGCAAGAATCGCTTTTGTGCAGAAAACAGTAACAGTTGTTCAGAACGAAAGAAAGCACAGAGCCCCAGATTCTATGTTGTCCTGGAGAGCTTGCAGAGCACTGGGGAAAGGCAGGCAGAGAATTCCCTGCTAGCACCTTCTCTGTGCCTGGGAAGCAAAAGTGTTCACATTGCTTCGCAAGAATCACTTTTGTGCAGAAAACAGTAACACTTGTTCAGAAGGAAAGAAAGCACAGAGCCCCAGATTCTATGTTGTCCTGGAGAGCTTGCAGAGCACTGGGGAAAGGCAGGCAGAGAATTCCCTGCTAGCACCTTCTCTGTGCCTGGGAAGCAGAAGTGTTCACATTGCTTCGCAAGAATCGCTTTTGTGCAGAAAACAGTAACAGTTGTTCAGAACGAAAGAAAGCACAGAGCCCCAGATTTTATGTTGTCCTGGAGAGCTTGCAGAGCACTGGGGAAAGGCAGGCAGAGAATTCCCTGCTAGCACCTTCTCTGTGCCTGTTCACATTGCTTCGCAGAATCGCTTTTGTGCAGAAAACAGTAACACTTGTTCAGAAGGAAAGAAAGCACAGAGCCCCAGATTTGCTGTTGTCCTGGAGAGCTTGCAGAGCACTGGGGAAAGGCAGGCAGAGAATTCCCTGATAGCACCTTCTCTGTGCCTGTTCACATTGTTTCGCAGAATCGCTTTTGTGCAGGAAACAGTAACACTTGTTCAGAACGAAAGAAAGCACAGAGCCCCAGATTTTATGTTGTCCTGGAGAGCTTGCAGAGCACTGGGGAAAGGCAGGCAGAGAATTCCCTGATAGCACCTTCTCTGTGCCTGTTCACATTGCTTCGCAGAATCGCTTTTGTGCAGAAAACAGTAACACTTGTTCAGAAGGAAAGAAAGCACAGAGCCCCAGATTCTATGTTGTCCTGGAGAGCTTGCAGAGCACTGGGGAAAGGCAGGCAGAGAATTCCCTGCTAGCACCTTCTCTGTGCCTGGGAAGCAGAAGTGTTCACATTGCTTCGCAAGAATCGCTTTTGTGCAGAAAACAGTAACACTTGTTCAGAAGGAAAGAAAGCACAGAGCCCCAGATTTTATGTTGTCCTGGAGAGCTTGCAGAGCACTGGGGAAAGGCAGGCAGAGAATTCCCTGATAGCACCTTCTCTGTGCCTGTTCACATTGCTTCGCAGAATCGCTTTTGTGCAGAAAACACTAACACTTGTTCAGAAGGAAAGAAAGCACAGAGGCCCAGATTCTATGTTGTCCTGGAGAGCTTGCAGAGCACTGGGGAAAGGCAGGCAGAGAATTCCCTGCTAGCACCTTCTCTGTGCCTGGGAAGCAGAAGTGTTCACATTGCTTCGCAAGAATCGCTTTTGTGCAGAAAACAGTAACACTTGTTCAGAAGGAAAGAAAGCACAGAGCCCCAGATTTGCTGTTGTCCTGGAGAGCTTGCAGAGCACTGGGGAAAGGCAGGCAGAGAATTCCCTGCTAGCACCTTCTCTGTGCCTGGGAAGCAAAAGTGTTCACATTGCTTCACAGAATCGCTTTTGTGCAGAAAACAGTAACACTTGTTCAGAAGGAAAGAAAGCACAGAGCCCCATATTCTATGTTGTCCTGGAGAGCTTGCAGAGCACTGGGGAAAGGCAGGCAGAGAATTCCCTGCTAGCACCTTCTCTGTGCCTGGGAAGCAGAAGTGTTCACATTGCTTCGCAAGAATCGCTTTTGTGCAGAAAACAGTAACAGTTGTTCCGAACGAAAGAAAGCACAGAGCCCCAGATTCTATGTTGTCCTGGAGAGCTTGCAGAGCACTGGGGAAAGGCAGGCAGAGAATTCCCTGCTAGCACCTTCTCTGTGCCTGGGAAGCAGAAGTGTTCACATTGCTTCGCAAGAATCGCTTTTGTGCAGAAAACAGTAACACTTGTTCAGAAGGAAAGAAAGCACAGAGCCCCAGATTTTATGTTGTCCTGGAGAGCTTGCAGAGCACTGGGGAAAGGCAGGCAGAGAATTCCCTGATAGCACCTTCTCTGTGCCTGTTCACATTGCTTCGCAGAATCGCTTTTGTGCAGAAAACAGTAACACTTGTTCAGAAGGAAAGAAAGCACAGAGCCCCAGATTCTATGTTGTCCTGGAGAGCTTGCAGAGCACTGGGGAAAGGTAGGCAGAGAATTCCCTGCTAGCACCTTCTCTGTGCCTGGGAAGCAGAAGTGTTCACATTGCTTCGCAGAATCGCTTTTGTGCAGAAAACATTAACACTTGTTCAGAAGGAAAGAAAGCACAGAGCCCCAGATTTTATGTTGTCCTGGAGAGCTTGTAGAGCACTGGGGAAAGGCAGGCAGAGAATTCCCTGCTAGCACCTTCTCTGTGCCTGGGAAGCAGAAGTGTTCACATTGCTTCGCAGAATCGCTTTTGTGCAGAAAACAGTAACACTTGTTCAGAAGGAAAGAAAGATCAGCGCCCCAGATTCTATGTTGTCCTGGAGAGCTTGCAGAGCACTGGGGAAAGGCAGGCAGAGAATTCCCTGCTAGCACCTTCTCTGTGCCTGGGAAGCAGAAGTGTTCACATTGCTTCGCAAGAATCGCTTTTGTGCAGAAAACAGTAACACTTGTTCAGAAGGAAAGAAAGCACAGAGCCCCAGATTTTATGTTGTCCTGGAGAGCTTGCAGAGCACTGGGGAAAGGCAGGCAGAGAATTCCCTGATAGCACCTTCTCTGTGCCTGGGAAGCAGAAGTGTTCACATTGCTTCGCAGAATCGCTTTTGTGCAGAAAACAGTAACACTTGTTCAGAAGGAAAGAAAGCACAGAGCCCCAGATTTTATGTTGTCCTGGAGAGCTTGCAGAGCACTGGGGAAAGGCAGGCAGAGAATTCCCTGCTAGCACCTTCTCTGTGCCTGGGAAGCAGAAGTGTTCACATTGCTTCGCAAGAATCGCTTTTGTGCAGAAAACAGTAACACTTGTTCAGAAGGAAAGAAAGCACAGAGCCCCAGATTTTATGTTGTCCTGGAGAGCTTGCAGAGCACTGGGGAAAGGCAGGCAGAGAATTCCTTGCTAGCACCTTCTCTGTGCCTGGGAAGCAGAAGTGTTCACATTGCTTCGCAGAATCGCTTTTGTGCAGAAAACAGTAACACTTGTTCAGAAGGAAAGAAAGCACAGAGCCCCAGATTCTATGTTGTCCTGGAGAGCTTGCAGAGCACTGGGGAAAGGCAGGCAGAGAATTCCCTGATAGCACCTTCTCTGTGCCTGTTCACATTGCTTCGCAGAATCGCTTTTGTGCAGAAAACAGTAACACTTGTTCAGAACGAAAGAAAGCACAGAGCCCCAGATTTGCTGTTGTCCTGGAGAGCTTGCAGAGCACTGGGGAAAGGCAGGCAGAGAATTCCCTGATAGCACCTTCTCTGTGCCTGGGAAGCAGAAGTGTTCACATTGCTTCGCAGAATCGCTTTTGTGCAGAAAACAGTAACACTTGTTCAGAAGGAAAGAAAGATCAGCGCCCCAGATTCTATGTTGTCCTGGAGAGCTTGCAGAGCACTGGGGAAAGGCAGGCAGAGAATTCCCTGCTAGCACCTTCTCTGTGCCTGGGAAGCAGAAGTGTTCACATTGCTTCGCAGAATCGCTTTTGTGCAGAAAACAGTAACACTTGTTCAGAACGAAAGAAAGCACAGAGCCCCAGATTCTATGTTGTCCTGGAGAGCTTGCAGAGCACTGGGGAAAGGCAGGCAGAGAATTCCCTGATAGCACCTTCTCTGTGCCTGTTCACATTGCTTCGCAGAATCGCTTTTGTGCAGAAAACAGTAACACTTGTTCAGAACGAAAGAAAGCACAGAGCCCCAGATTCTATGTTGTCCTGGAGAGCTTGCAGAGCACTGGGGAAAGGTAGGCAGAGAATTCCCTGCTAGCACCTTCTCTGTGCCTGGGAAGCAGAAGTGTTCACATTGCTTCGCAGAATCGCTTTTGTGCAGAAAACAGTAACACTTGTTCAGAAGGAAAGAAAGCACAGAGCCCCAGATTTTATGTTGTCCTGGAGAGCTTGCAGAGCACTGGGGAAAGGCAGGCAGAGAATTCCCTGCTAGCACCTTCTCTGTGCCTGTTCACATTTCTTCGCAGAATCGCTTTTGTGCAGAAAACAGTAACACTTGTTCAGAACGAAAGAAAGCACAGAGCCCCAGATTCTATGTTGTCCTGGAGAGCTTGCAGAGCACTGGGGAAAGGCAGGCAGAGAATTCCCTGATAGCACCTTCTCTGTGCCTGTTCACATTGCTTCGCAGAATCGCTTTTGTGCAGAAAACAGTAACACTTGTTCAGAAGGAAAGAAAGCACAGAGCCCCAGATTCTATGTTGTCTTGGAGAGCTTGCAGAGCACTGGGGAAAGGCAGGCAGAGAATTCCCTGCTAGCACCTTCTCTGTGCCTGGGAAGCAGAAGTGTTCACATTGCTTCGCAAGAATCGCTTTTGTGCAGAAAACAGTAACACTTGTTCAGAAGGAAAGAAAGCACAGAGCCCCAGATTTTATGTTGTCCTGGAGAGCTTGCAGAGCACTGGGGAAAGGCAGGCAGAGAATTCCCTGATAGCACCTTCTCTGTGCCTGTTCACATTGCTTCGCAGAATCGCTTTTGTGCAGAAAAAGGTAACACTTGTTCAGAAGGAAAGAAAGCACAGAGCCCCAGATTCTATGTTGTCCTGGAGAGCTTGCAGAGCACTGGGGAAAGGCAGGCAGAGAATTCCCTGCTAGCACCTTCTCTGTGCCTGGGAAGCAGAAGTGTTCACATTGCTTCGCAAGAATCGCTTTTGTGCAGAAAACAGTAACACTTGTTCAGAAGGAAAGAAAGCACAGAGCCCCAGATTTGCTGTTGTCCTGGAGAGCTTGCAGAGCACTGGGGAAAGGCAGGCAGAGAATTCCCTGCTAGCACCTTCTCTGTGCCTGGGAAGCAAAAGTGTTCACATTGCTTCGCAAGAATCACTTTTGTGCAGAAAACAGTAACACTTGTTCAGAAGGAAAGAAAGCACAGAGCCCCAGATTCTATGTTGTCCTGGAGAGCTTGCAGAGCACTGGGGAAAGGCAGGCAGAGAATTCCCTGCTAGCACCTTCTCTGTGCCTGGGAAGCAGAAGTGTTCACATTGCTTCGCAAGAATCGCTTTTGTGCAGAAAACAGTAACAGTTGTTCAGAACGAAAGAAAGCACAGAGCCCCAGATTTTATGTTGTCCTGGAGAGCTTGCAGAGCACTGGGGAAAGGCAGGCAGAGAATTCCCTGATAGCACCTTCTCTGTGCCTGTTCACATTGCTTCGCAGAATCGCTTTTGTGCAGAAAACAGTAACAGTTGTTCAGAACGAAAGAAAGCACAGAGCCCCAGATTCTATGTTGTCCTGGAGAGCTTGCAGAGCACTGGGGAAAGGCAGGCAGAGAATTCCCTGATAGCACCTTCTCTGTGCCTGTTCACATTGTTTCGCAGAATCGCTTTTGTGCAGGAAACAGTAACACTTGTTCAGAACGAAAGAAAGCACAGAGCCCCAGATTTTATGTTGTCCTGGAGAGCTTGCAGAGCACTGGGGAAAGGCAGGCAGAGAATTCCCTGATAGCACCTTCTCTGTGCCTGTTCACATTGCTTCGCAGAATCGCTTTTGTGCAGAAAACAGTAACACTTGTTCAGAAGGAAAGAAAGCACAGAGCCCCAGATTCTATGTTGTCTTGGAGAGCTTGCAGAGCACTGGGGAAAGGCAGGCAGAGAATTCCCTGCTAGCACCTTCTCTGTGCCTGGGAAGCAGAAGTGTTCACATTGCTTCGCAAGAATCGCTTTTGTGCAGAAAACAGTAACACTTGTTCAGAAGGAAAGAAAGCACAGAGCCCCAGATTTTATGTTGTCCTGGAGAGCTTGCAGAGCACTGGGGAAAGGCAGGCAGAGAATTCCCTGATAGCACCTTCTCTGTGCCTGTTCACATTGCTTCGCAGAATCGCTTTTGTGCAGAAAACACTAACACTTGTTCAGAAGGAAAGAAAGCACAGAGGCCCAGATTCTATGTTGTCCTGGAGAGCTTGCAGAGCACTGGGGAAAGGCAGGCAGAGAATTCCCTGCTAGCACCTTCTCTGTGCCTGGGAAGCAGAAGTGTTCACATTGCTTCGCAAGAATCGCTTTTGTGCAGAAAACAGTAACACTTGTTCAGAAGGAAAGAAAGCACAGAGCCCCAGATTTGCTGTTGTCCTGGAGAGCTTGCAGAGCACTGGGGAAAGGCAGGCAGAGAATTCCCTGCTAGCACCTTCTCTGTGCCTGGGAAGCAAAAGTGTTCACATTGCTTCACAGAATCGCTTTTGTGCAGAAAACAGTAACACTTGTTCAGAAGGAAAGAAAGCACGGAGCCCCAGATTCTATGTTGTCCTGGAGAGCTTGCAGAGCACTGGGGAAAGGCAGGCAGAGAATTCCCTGCTAGCACCTTCTTTGTGCCTGGGAAGCAGAAGTGTTCACATTGCTTCGCAAGAATCACTTTTGTGCAGAAAAAGGTAACACTTGTTCAGAAGGAAAGAAAGCACAGAGCCCCATATTCTATGTTGTCCTGGAGAGCTTGCAGAGCACTGGGGAAAGGCAGGCAGAGAATTCCCTGCTAGCACCTTCTCTGTGCCTGGGAAGCAGAAGTGTTCACATTGCTTCGCAAGAATCGCTTTTGTGCAGAAAACAGTAACAGTTGTTCAGAACGAAAGAAAGCACAGAGCCCCAGATTCTATGTTGTCCTGGAGAGCTTGCAGAGCACTGGGGAAAGGCAGGCAGAGAATTCCCTGCTAGCACCTTCTCTGTGCCTGGGAAGCAAAAGTGTTCACATTGCTTCGCAAGAATCACTTTTGTGCAGAAAACAGTAACACTTGTTCAGAAGGAAAGAAAGCACAGAGCCCCAGATTCTATGTTGTCCTGGAGAGCTTGCAGAGCACTGGGGAAAGGCAGGCAGAGAATTCCCTGCTAGCACCTTCTCTGTGCCTGGGAAGCAGAAGTGTTCACATTGCTTCGCAAGAATCGCTTTTGTGCAGAAAACAGTAACAGTTGTTCAGAACGAAAGAAAGCACAGAGCCCCAGATTTTATGTTGTCCTGGAGAGCTTGCAGAGCACTGGGGAAAGGCAGGCAGAGAATTCCCTGCTAGCACCTTCTCTGTGCCTGTTCACATTGCTTCGCAGAATCGCTTTTGTGCAGAAAACAGTAACAGTTGTTCAGAACGAAAGAAAGCACAGCGCCCCAGATTCTATGTTGTCCTGGAGAGCTTGCAGAGCACTGGGGAAAGGCAGGCAGAGAATTCCCTGCTAGCACCTTCTCTGTGCCTGGGAAGCAGAAGTGTTCACATTGCTTCGCAGAATCGCTTTTGTGCAGAAAACAGTAACACTTGTTCAGAAGGAAAGAAAGCACAGAGCCCCAGATTTTATGTTGTCCTGGAGAGCTTGCAGAGCACTGGGGAAAGGCAGGCAGAGAATTCCCTGATAGCACCTTCTCTGTGCCTGTTCACATTGCTTCGCAGAATCGCTTTTGTGCAGAAAACAGTAACACTTGTTCAGAAGGAAAGAAAGCACAGAGCCCCAGATTTGCTGTTGTCCTGGAGAGCTTGCAGAGCACTGGGGAAAGGCAGGCAGAGAATTCCCTGATAGCACCTTCTCTGTGCCTGTTCACATTGTTTCGCAGAATCGCTTTTGTGCAGGAAACAGTAACACTTGTTCAGAACGAAAGAAAGCACAGAGCCCCAGATTTTATGTTGTCCTGGAGAGCTTGCAGAGCACTGGGGAAAGGCAGGCAGAGAATTCCCTGATAGCACCTTCTCTGTGCCTGTTCACATTGCTTCGCAGAATCGCTTTTGTGCAGAAAACAGTAACACTTGTTCAGAAGGAAAGAAAGCACAGAGCCCCAGATTCTATGTTGTCCTGGAGAGCTTGCAGAGCACTGGGGAAAGGCAGGCAGAGAATTCCCTGCTAGCACCTTCTCTGTGCCTGGGAAGCAGAAGTGTTCACATTGCTTCGCAAGAATCGCTTTTGTGCAGAAAACAGTAACACTTGTTCAGAAGGAAAGAAAGCACAGAGCCCCAGATTTTATGTTGTCCTGGAGAGCTTGCAGAGCACTGGGGAAAGGCAGGCAGAGAATTCCCTGATAGCACCTTCTCTGTGCCTGTTCACATTGCTTCGCAGAATCGCTTTTGTGCAGAAAACACTAACACTTGTTCAGAAGGAAAGAAAGCACAGAGGCCCAGATTCTATGTTGTCCTGGAGAGCTTGCAGAGCACTGGGGAAAGGCAGGCAGAGAATTCCCTGCTAGCACCTTCTCTGTGCCTGGGAAGCAGAAGTGTTCACATTGCTTCGCAAGAATCGCTTTTGTGCAGAAAACAGTAACACTTGTTCAGAAGGAAAGAAAGCACAGAGCCCCAGATTTGCTGTTGTCCTGGAGAGCTTGCAGAGCACTGGGGAAAGGCAGGCAGAGAATTCCCTGCTAGCACCTTCTCTGTGCCTGGGAAGCAAAAGTGTTCACATTGCTTCACAGAATCGCTTTTGTGCAGAAAACAGTAACACTTGTTCAGAAGGAAAGAAAGCACAGAGCCCCAGATTCTATGTTGTCCTGGAGAGCTTGCAGAGCACTGGGGAAAGGCAGGCAGAGAATTCCCTGCTAGCACCTTCTCTGTGCCTGGGAAGCAGAAGTGTTCACATTGCTTCGCAAGAATCACTTTTGTGCAGAAAACAGTAACACTTGTTCAGAAGGAAAGAAAGCACAGAGCCCCATATTCTATGTTGTCCTGGAGAGCTTGCAGAGCACTGGGGAAAGGCAGGCAGAGAATTCCCTGCTAGCACCTTCTCTGTGCCTGGGAAGCAGAAGTGTTCACATTGCTTCGCAAGAATCGCTTTTGTGCAGAAAACAGTAACAGTTGTTCCGAACGAAAGAAAGCACAGAGCCCCAGATTCTATGTTGTCCTGGAGAGCTTGCAGAGCACTGGGGAAAGGCAGGCAGAGAATTCCCTGCTAGCACCTTCTCTGTGCCTGGGAAGCAGAAGTGTTCACATTGCTTCGCAGAATCGCTTTTGTGCAGAAAACAGTAACACTTGTTCAGAAGGAAAGAAAGCACAGAGCCCCAGATTTTATGTTGTCCTGGAGAGCTTGCAGAGCACTGGGGAAAGGCAGGCAGAGAATTCCCTGATAGCACCTTCTCTGTGCCTGTTCACATTGCTTCGCAGAATCGCTTTTGTGCAGAAAACAGTAACACTTGTTCAGAAGGAAAGAAAGCACAGAGCCCCAGATTCTATGTTGTCCTGGAGAGCTTGCAGAGCACTGGGGAAAGGTAGGCAGAGAATTCCCTGCTAGCACCTTCTCTGTGCCTGGGAAGCAGAAGTGTTCACATTGCTTCGCAGAATCGCTTTTGTGCAGAAAACAGTAACACTTGTTCAGAAGGAAAGAAAGCACAGAGCCCCAGATTTTATGTTGTCCTGGAGAGCTTGCAGAGCACTGGGGAAAGGCAGGCAGAGAATTCCCTGCTAGCACCTTCTCTGTGCCTGGGAAGCAGAAGTGTTCACATTGCTTCGCAGAATCGCTTTTGTGCAGAAAACAGTAACACTTGTTCAGAAGGAAAGAAAGATCAGCGCCCCAGATTCTATGTTGTCCTGGAGAGCTTGCAGAGCACTGGGGAAAGGCAGGCAGAGAATTCCCTGATAGCACCTTCTCTGTGCCTGGGAAGCAGAAGTGTTCACATTGCTTCGCAAGAATCGCTTTTGTGCAGAAAACAGTAACACTTGTTCAGAAGGAAAGAAAGCACAGAGCCCCAGATTTTATGTTGTCCTGGAGAGCTTGCAGAGCACTGGGGAAAGGCAGGCAGAGAATTCCCTGATAGCACCTTCTCTGTGCCTGGGAAGCAGAAGTGTTCACATTGCTTCGCAGAATCGCTTTTGTGCAGAAAACAGTAACACTTGTTCAGAAGGAAAGAAAGCACAGAGCCCCAGATTTTATGTTGTCCTGGAGAGCTTGCAGAGCACTGGGGAAAGGCAGGCAGAGAATTCCCTGCTAGCACCTTCTCTGTGCCTGGGAAGCAGAAGTGTTCACATTGCTTCGCAGAATCGCTTTTGTGCAGAAAACAGTAACACTTGTTCAGAAGGAAAGAAAGCACAGAGCCCCAGATTTTATGTTGTCCTGGAGAGCTTGCAGAGCACTGGGGAAAGGCAGGCAGAGAATTCCTTGCTAGCACCTTCTCTGTGCCTGGGAAGCAGAAGTGTTCACATTGCTTCGCAGAATCGCTTTTGTGCAGAAAACAGTAACACTTGTTCAGAAGGAAAGAAAGCACAGAGCCCCAGATTCTATGTTGTCCTGGAGAGCTTGCAGAGCACTGGGGAAAGGCAGGCAGAGAATTCCCTGATAGCACCTTCTCTGTGCCTGTTCACATTGCTTCGCAGAATCGCTTTTGTGCAGAAAACAGTAACACTTGTTCAGAACGAAAGAAAGCACAGAGCCCCAGATTTGCTGTTGTCCTGGAGAGCTTGCAGAGCACTGGGGAAAGGCAGGCAGAGAATTCCCTGATAGCACCTTCTCTGTGCCTGGGAAGCAGAAGTGTTCACATTGCTTCGCAGAATCGCTTTTGTGCAGAAAACAGTAACACTTGTTCAGAAGGAAAGAAAGATCAGCGCCCCAGATTCTATGTTGTCCTGGAGAGCTTGCAGAGCACTGGGGAAAGGCAGGCAGAGAATTCCCTGCTAGCACCTTCTCTGTGCCTGGGAAGCAGAAGTGTTCACATTGCTTCGCAGAATCGCTTTTGTGCAGAAAACAGTAACACTTGTTCAGAACGAAAGAAAGCACAGAGCCCCAGATTCTATGTTGTCCTGGAGAGCTTGCAGAGCACTGGGGAAAGGCAGGCAGAGAATTCCCTGATAGCACCTTCTCTGTGCCTGTTCACATTGCTTCGCAGAATCGCTTTTGTGCAGAAAACAGTAACACTTGTTCAGAACGAAAGAAAGCACAGAGCCCCAGATTCTATGTTGTCCTGGAGAGCTTGCAGAGCACTGGGGAAAGGTAGGCAGAGAATTCCCTGCTAGCACCTTCTCTGTGCCTGGGAAGCAGAAGTGTTCACATTGCTTCGCAGAATCGCTTTTGTGCAGAAAACAGTAACACTTGTTCAGAAGGAAAGAAAGCACAGAGCCCCAGATTTTATGTTGTCCTGGAGAGCTTGCAGAGCACTGGGGAAAGGCAGGCAGAGAATTCCCTGCTAGCACCTTCTCTGTGCCTGGGAAGCAGAAGTGTTCACATTGCTTCGCAGAATCGCTTTTGTGCAGAAAACAGTAACACTTGTTCAGAAGGAAAGAAAGATCAGCGCCCCAGATTCTATGTTGTCCTGGAGAGCTTGCAGAGCACTGGGGAAAGGCAGGCAGAGAATTCCCTGCTAGCACCTTCTCTGTGCCTGGGAAGCAGAAGTGTTCACATTGCTTCGCAAGAATCGCTTTTGTGCAGAAAACAGTAACAGTTGTTCAGAACGAAAGAAAGCACAGAGCCCCAGATTCTATGTTGTCCTGGAGAGCTTGCAGAGCACTGGGGAAAGGCAGGCAGAGAATTCCCTGCTAGCACCTTCTCTGTGCCTGGGAAGCAGAAGTGTTCACATTGCTTCGCAAGAATCGCTTTTGTGCAGAAAACAGTAACACTTGTTCAGAAGGAAAGAAAGCACAGAGCCCCAGATTTGCTGTTGTCCTGGAGAGCTTGCAGAGCACTGGGGAAAGGCAGGCAGAGAATTCCCTGATAGCACCTTCTCTGTGCCTGTTCACATTGCTTCGCAGAATCGCTTTTGTGCAGAAAACAGTAACACTTGTTCAGAACGAAAGAAAGCACAGAGCCCCAGATTCTATGTTGTCCTGGAGAGCTTGAGGAGCACTGGGGAAAGGTAGGCAGAGAATTCCCTGATAGCACCTTCTCTGTGCCTGGGAAGCAGAAGTGTTCACATTGCTTCGCAAGAATCGCTTTTGTGCAGAAAACAGTAACAGTTGTTCAGAACGAAAGAAAGCACAGAGCCCCAGTTTTTATGTTGTCCTGGAGAGCTTGCAGAGCACTGGGGAAAGGCAGGCAGAGAATTCCCTGCTAGCACCTTCTCTGTGCCTGTTCACATTGCTTCGCAGAATCGCTTTTGTGCAGAAAACAGTAACACTTGTTCAGAACGAAAGAAAGCACAGAGCCCCAGATTTTATGTTGTCCTGGAGAGCTTGCAGAGCACTGGGGAAAGGCAGGCAGAGAATTCCTTGCTAGCACCTTCTCTGTGCCTGGGAAGCAGAAGTGTTCACATTGCTTCGCAGAATCGCTTTTGTGCAGAAAACAGTAACACTTGTTCAGAAGGAAAGAAAGCACAGAGCCCCAGATTCTATGTTGTCCTGGAGAGCTTGCAGAGCACTGGGGAAAGGCAGGCAGAGAATTCCCTGCTAGCACTTTCTCTGTGCCTGGGAAGCAGAAGTGTTCACATTGCTTCGCAGAATCACTTTTGTGCAGAAAACAGTAACAATTGTTCAGAAGGAAAGAAAGCACAGAGCCCCAGATTCTATGTTGTCCTGGAGAGCTTGCAGAGCACTGGGGAAAGGCAGGCAGAGAATTCCCTGATAGCACCTTCTCTGTGCCTGGGAAGCAGAAGTGTTCACATTGCTTCGCAAGAATCGCTTTTGTGCAGAAAACAGTAACACTTGTTCAGAAGGAAAGAAAGCACAGAGCCCCAGATTCTATGTTGTCCTGGAGAGCTTGCAGAGCACTGGGGAAAGGCAGGCAGAGAATTCCCTGCTAGCACCTTCTCTGTGCCTGTTCACATTGCTTCGCAGAATCGCTTTTGTGCAGAAAACAGTAACACTTGTTCAGAACGAAAGAAAGCACAGAGCCCCAGATTCTATGTTGTCCTGGAGAGCTTGCAGAGCACTGGGGAAAGGCAGGCAGAGAATTTCCTGATAGCACCTTCTCTGTGCCTGTTCACATTGCTTCGCAGAATCGCTTTTGTGCAGAAAACAGTAACACTTGTTCAGAAGGAAAGAAAGCACAGAGCCCCAGATTCTATGTTGTCCTGGAGAGCTTGCAGACCACTGGGGAAAGGCAGGCAGAGAATTCCCTGCTAGCACCTTCTCTGTGCCTGGGAAGCAGAAGTGTTCACATTGCTTCGCAAGAATCGCTTTTGTGCAGAAAACAGTAACACTTGTTCAGAAGGAAAGAAAGCACAGAGCCCCAGATTTTATGTTGTCCTGGAGAGCTTGCAGAGCACTGGGGAAAGGCAGGCAGAGAATTCCCTGATAGCACCTTCTCTGTGCCTGTTCACATTGCTTCGCAGAATCGCTTTTGTGCAGAAAACAGTAACACTTGTTCAGAACGAAAGAAAGCACAGAGCCCCAGATTCTATGTTGTCCTGGAGAGCTTGCAGAGCACTGGGGAAAGGCAGGCAGAGAATTCCCTGCTAGCACCTTCTCTGTGCCTGTTCACATTGCTTCGCAGAATCGCTTTTGTGCAGAAAACAGTAACACTTGTTCAGAACGAAAGAAAGCACAGAGCCCCAGATTCTATGTTGTCCTGGAGAGCTTGCAGAGCACTGGGGAAAGGCAGGCAGAGAATTCCCTGCTAGCACCTTCTCTGTGCCTGGGAAGCAGAAGTGTTCACATTGCTTCGCAGAATCGTTTTTGTGCAGAAAACAGTAACACTTGTTCAGAAGGAAAGAAAGCACAGAGCCCCAGATTTTATGTTGTCCTGGAGAGCTTGCAGAGCACTGGGGAAAGGCAGGCAGAGAATTCCTTGCTAGCACCTTCTCTGTGCCTGGGAAGCAGAAGTGTTCACATTGCTTCGCAGAATCGCTTTTGTGCAGAAAACAGTAACACTTGTTCAGAAGGAAAGAAAGCACAGAGCCCCAGATTTTATGTTGTCCTGGAGAGCTTGCAGAGCACTGGGGAAAGGCAGGCAGAGAATTCCCTGATAGCACCTTCTCTGTGCCTGTTCACATTGCTTCGCAGAATCGCTTTTGTGCAGAAAACAGTAACACTTGTTCAGAACGAAAGAAAGCACAGCGCCCCAGATTCTATGTTGTCCTGGAGAGCTTGCAGAGCACTGGGGAAAGGCAGGCAGAGAATTCCCTGCTAGCACCTTCTCTGTGCCTGGGAAGCAGAAGTGTTCACATTGCTTCGCAAGAATCGCTTTTGTGCAGAAAACAGTAACACTTGTTCAGAAGGAAAGAAAGCACAGAGCCCCAGATTCTATGTTGTCCTGGAGAGCTTGCAGAGCACTGGGGAAAGGCAGGCAGAGAATTCCCTGCTAGCACCTTCTCTGTGCCTGTTCACATTTCTTCGCAGAATCGCTTTTGTGCAGAAAACAGTAACACTTGTTCAGAAGGAAAGAAAGCACAGAGCCCCAGATTCTATGTTGTCCTGGAGAGCTTGCAGAGCACTGGGGAAAGGCAGGCAGAGAATTCCCTGATAGCACCTTCTCTGTGCCTGTTCATATTGCTTCGCAGAATCGCTTTTGTGCAGAAAACACTAACACTTGTTCAGAACGAAAGAAAGCACAGAGCCCCAGATTCTATGTTGTCCTGGAGAGCTTGCAGAGCACTGGGGAAAGGCAGGCAGAGAATTCGTTGCTAGCACCTTCTCTGTGCCTGGGAAGCAGAAGTGTTCACATTGCTTCGCAAGAATCGCTTTTGTGCAGAAAACAGTAACACTTGTTCAGAAGGAAAGAAAGCACAGAGCCCCAGATTCTATGTTGTCCTGGAGAGCTTGCAGAGCACTGGGGAAAGGCAGGCAGAGAATTCCCTGCTAGCACCTTCTCTGTGCCTGGGAAGCAGAAGTGTTCACATTGCTTCGCAAGAATCGCTTTTGTGCAGAAAACAGTAACACTTGTTCAGAAGGAAAGAAAGCACAGAGCCCCAGATTTGCTGTTGTCCTGGAGAGCTTGCAGAGCACTGGGGAAAGGCAGGCAGAGAATTCCCTGCTAGCACCTTCTCTGTGCCTGGGAAGCAAAAGTGTTCACATTGCTTCGCAAGAATCACTTTTGTGCAGAAAACAGTAACACTTGTTCAGAAGGAAAGAAAGCACAGAGCCCCAGATTCTATGTTGTCCTGGAGAGCTTGCAGAGCACTGGGGAAAGGCAGGCAGAGAATTCCCTGATAGCACCTTCTCTGTGCCTGTTCACATTGCTTCGCAGAATCGCTTTTGTGCAGAAAACAGTAACAGTTGTTCAGAAGGAAAGAAAGCACAGAGGCCCAGATTCTATGTTGTCCTGGAGAGCTTGCAGAGCACTGGGGAAAGGCAGGCAGAGAATTCCCTGCTAGCACCTTCTCTGTGCCTGGGAAGCAGAAGTGTTCACATTGCTTCGCAGAATCGCTTTTGTGCAGAAAACAGTAACACTTGTTCAGAACGAAAGAAAGCACAGAGCCCCAGATTTGCTGTTGTCCTGGAGAGCTTGCAGAGCACTGGGGAAAGGCAGGCAGAGAATTCCCTGATAGCACCTTCTCTGTGCCTGTTCACATTGCTTCGCAGAATCGCTTTTGTGCAGAAAACAGTAACACTTGTTCAGAACGAAAGAAAGCACAGAGCCCCAGATTCTATGTTGTCCTGGAGAGCTTGCAGAGCACTGGGGAAAGGCAGGCAGAGAATTCCCTGATAGCACCTTCTCTGTGCCTGTTCACATTGTTTCGCAGAATCGCTTTTGTGCAGGAAACAGTAACACTTGTTCAGAACGAAAGAAAGCACAGAGCCCCAGATTTTATGTTGTCCTGGAGAGCTTGCAGAGCACTGGGGAAAGGCAGGCAGAGAATTCCCTGATAGCACCTTCTCTGTGCCTGTTCACATTGCTTCGCAGAATCGCTTTTGTGCAGAAAACAGTAACACTTGTTCAGAACGAAAGAAAGCACAGAGCCCCAGATTTGCTGTTGTCCTGGAGAGCTTGCAGAGCACTGGGGAAAGGCAGGCAGAGAATTCCCTGATAGCACCTTCTCTGTGCCTGGGAAGCAGAAGTGTTCACATTGCTTCGCAGAAACGCTTTTGTGCAGAAAACAGTAACACTTGTTCAGAAGGAAAGAAAGCACAGAGCCCCAGATTTTATGTTGTCCTGGAGAGCTTGCAGAGCACTGGGGAAAGGCAGGCAGAGAATTCCCTGATAGCACCTTCTCTGTGCCTGTTCACATTGCTTCGCAGAATCGCTTTTGTGCAGAAAACACTAACACTTGTTCAGAAGGAAAGAAAGCACAGAGGCCCAGATTCTATGTTGTCCTGGAGAGCTTGCAGAGCACTGGGGAAAGGCAGGCAGAGAATTCCCTGCTAGCACCTTCTCTGTGCCTGGGAAGCAGAAGTGTTCACATTGCTTCGCAAGAATCGCTTTTGTGCAGAAAACAGTAACACTTGTTCAGAAGGAAAGAAAGCACAGAGCCCCAGATTTGCTGTTGTCCTGGAGAGCTTGCAGAGCACTGGGGAAAGGCAGGCAGAGAATTCCCTGCTAGCACCTTCTCTGTGCCTGGGAAGCAAAAGTGTTCACATTGCTTCACAGAATCGCTTTTGTGCAGAAAACAGTAACACTTGTTCAGAAGGAAAGAAAGCACGGAGCCCCAGATTCTATGTTGTCCTGGAGAGCTTGCAGAGCACTGGGGAAAGGCAGGCAGAGAATTCCCTGATAGCACCTTCTTTGTGCCTGGGAAGCAGAAGTGTTCACATTGCTTCGCAAGAATCGTTTTTGTGCAGAAAACAGTAACACTTGTTCAGAAGGAAAGAAAGCACAGAGCCCCATATTCTATGTTGTCCTGGAGAGCTTGCAGAGCACTGGGGAAAGGCAGGCAGAGAATTCCCTGCTAGCACCTTCTCTGTGCCTGGGAAGCAGAAGTGTTCACATTGCTTCGCAAGAATCGCTTTTGTGCAGAAAACAGTAACAGTTGTTCAGAACGAAAGAAAGCACAGAGCCCCAGATTTTATGTTGTCCTGGAGAGCTTGCAGAGCACTGGGGAAAGGCAGGCAGAGAATTCCCTGCTAGCACCTTCTCTGTGCCTGTTCACATTGCTTCGCAGAATCGCTTTTGTGCAGAAAACAGTAACAGTTGTTCAGAACGAAAGAAAGCACAGAGCCCCAGATTCTATGTTGTCCTGGAGAGCTTGCAGAGCACTGGGGAAAGGCAGGCAGAGAATTCCCTGCTAGCACCTTCTCTGTGCCTGGGAAGCAGAAGTGTTCACATTGCTTCGCAGAATCGCTTTTGTGCAGAAAACAGTAACACTTGTTCAGAAGGAAAGAAAGCACAGAGCCCCAGATTTTATGTTGTCCTGGAGAGCTTGCAGAGCACTGGGGAAAGGCAGGCAGAGAATTCCCTGATAGCACCTTCTCTGTGCCTGTTCACATTGCTTCGCAGAATCGCTTTTGTGCAGAAAACAGTAACACTTGTTCAGAAGGAAAGAAAGCACAGAGCCCCAGATTCTATGTTGTCCTGGAGAGCTTGCAGACCACTGGGGAAAGGCAGGCAGAGAATTCCCTGATAGCACCTTCTCTGTGCCTGTTCACATTGTTTCGCAGAATCGCTTTTGTGCAGGAAACAGTAACACTTGTTCAGAACGAAAGAAAGCACAGAGCCCCAGATTTTATGTTGTCCTGGAGAGCTTGCAGAGCACTGGGGAAAGGCAGGCAGAGAATTCCCTGATAGCACCTTCTCTGTGCCTGTTCACATTGCTTCGCAGAATCGCTTTTGTGCAGAAAACAGTAACACTTGTTCAGAAGGAAAGAAAGCACAGAGCCCCAGATTCTATGTTGTCCTGGAGAGCTTGCAGAGCACTGGGGAAAGGCAGGCAGAGAATTCCCTGCTAGCACCTTCTCTGTGCCTGGGAAGCAGAAGTGTTCACATTGCTTCGCAAGAATCGCTTTTGTGCAGAAAACAGTAACACTTGTTCAGAAGGAAAGAAAGCACAGAGCCCGAGATTTTATGTTGTCCTGGAGAGCTTGCAGAGCACTGGGGAAAGGCAGGCAGAGAATTCCCTGATAGCACCTTCTCTGTGCCTGTTCACATTGCTTCGCAGAATCGCTTTTGTGCAGAAAACACTAACACTTGTTCAGAACGAAAGAAAGCACAGAGGCCCAGATTCTATGTTGTCCTGGAGAGCTTGCAGAGCACTGGGGAAAGGCAGGCAGAGAATTCCCTGCTAGCACCTTCTCTGTGCCTGGGAAGCAGAAGTGTTCACATTGCTTCGCAAGAATCGCTTTTGTGCAGAAAACAGTAACACTTGTTCAGAAGGAAAGAAAGCACAGAGCCCCAGATTTGCTGTTGTCCTGGAGAGCTTGCAGAGCACTGGGGAAAGGCAGGCAGAGAATTCCCTGCTAGCACCTTCTCTGTGCCTGGGAAGCAAAAGTGTTCACATTGCTTCGCAGAATCGCTTTTGTGCAGAAAACAGTAACACTTGTTCAGAAGGAAAGAAAGCACAGAGCCCCAGATTCTATGTTGTCCTGGAGAGCTTGCAGAGCACTGGGGAAAGGCAGGCAGAGAATTCCCTGCTAGCACCTTCTCTGTGCCTGGGAAGCAGAAGTGTTCACATTGCTTCGCAAGAATCGCTTTTGTGCAGAAAACAGTAACACTTGTTCAGAAGGAAAGAAAGCACAGAGCCCCAGATTCTATGTTGTCCTGGAGAGCTTGCAGAGCACTGGGGAAAGGCAGGCAGAGAATTCCCTGCTAGCACCTTCTCTGTGCCTGTTCACATTTCTTCGCAGAATCGCTTTTGTGCAGAAAACAGTAACACTTGTTCAGAACGAAAGAAAGCACAGAGCCCCAGATTCTATGTTGTCCTGGAGAGCTTGCAGAGCACTGGGGAAAGGCAGGCAGAGAATTCCCTGATAGCACCTTCTCTGTGCCTGTTCACATTGCTTCGCAGAATCGCTTTTGTGCAGAAAACAGTAACACTTGTTCAGAAGGAAAGAAAGCACAGAGCCCCAGATTCTATGTTGTCTTGGAGAGCTTGCAGAGCACTGGGGAAAGGCAGGCAGAGAATTCCCTGCTAGCACCTTCTCTGTGCCTGGGAAGCAGAAGTGTTCACATTGCTTCGCAAGAATCGCTTTTGTGCAGAAAACAGTAACACTTGTTCAGAAGGAAAGAAAGCACAGAGCCCCAGATTTGCTGTTGTCCTGGAGAGCTTGCAGAGCACTGGGGAAAGGCAGGCAGAGAATTCCCTGCTAGCACCTTCTCTGTGCCTGGGAAGCAAAAGTGTTCACATTGCTTCGCAAGAATCACTTTTGTGCAGAAAACAGTAACACTTGTTCAGAAGGAAAGAAAGCACAGAGCCCCAGATTCTATGTTGTCCTGGAGAGCTTGCAGAGCACTGGGGAAAGGCAGGCAGAGAATTCCCTGCTAGCACCTTCTCTGTGCCTGGGAAGCAGAAGTGTTCACATTGCTTCGCAAGAATCGCTTTTGTGCAGAAAACAGTAACAGTTGTTCAGAACGAAAGAAAGCACAGAGCCCCAGATTTTATGTTGTCCTGGAGAGCTTGCAGAGCACTGGGGAAAGGCAGGCAGAGAATTCCCTGATAGCACCTTCTCTGTGCCTGTTCACATTGTTTCGCAGAATCGCTTTTGTGCAGGAAACAGTAACACTTGTTCAGAACGAAAGAAAGCACAGAGCCCCAGATTTTATGTTGTCCTGGAGAGCTTGCAGAGCACTGGGGAAAGGCAGGCAGAGAATTCCCTGATAGCACCTTCTCTGTGCCTGTTCACATTGCTTCGCAGAATCGCTTTTGTGCAGAAAACAGTAACACTTGTTCAGAAGGAAAGAAAGCACAGAGCCCCAGATTCTATGTTGTCTTGGAGAGCTTGCAGAGCACTGGGGAAAGGCAGGCAGAGAATTCCCTGCTAGCACCTTCTCTGTGCCTGGGAAGCAGAAGTGTTCACATTGCTTCGCAAGAATCGCTTTTGTGCAGAAAACAGTAACAGTTGTTCAGAACGAAAGAAAGCACAGAGCCCCAGATTTTATGTTGTCCTGGAGAGCTTGCAGAGCACTGGGGAAAGGCAGGCAGAGAATTCCCTGCTAGCACCTTCTCTGTGCCTGTTCACATTGCTTCGCAGAATCGCTTTTGTGCAGAAAACAGTAACAGTTGTTCAGAACGAAAGAAAGCACAGAGCCCCAGATTCTATGTTGTCCTGGAGAGCTTGCAGAGCACTGGGGAAAGGCAGGCAGAGAATTCCCTGCTAGCACCTTCTCTGTGCCTGGGAAGCAGAAGTGTTCACATTGCTTCGCAGAATCGCTTTTGTGCAGAAAACAGTAACACTTGTTCAGAAGGAAAGAAAGCACAGAGCCCCAGATTTTATGTTGTCCTGGAGAGCTTGCAGAGCACTGGGGAAAGGCAGGCAGAGAATTCCCTGATAGCACCTTCTCTGTGCCTGTTCACATTGCTTCGCAGAATCGCTTTTGTGCAGAAAACAGTAACACTTGTTCAGAAGGAAAGAAAGCACAGAGCCCCAGATTCTATGTTGTCCTGGAGAGCTTGCAGAGCACTGGGGAAAGGCAGGCAGAGAATTCCCTGATAGCACCTTCTCTGTGCCTGTTCACATTGTTTCGCAGAATCGCTTTTGTGCAGGAAACAGTAACACTTGTTCAGAACGAAAGAAAGCACAGAGCCCCAGATTTTATGTTGTCCTGGAGAGCTTGCAGAGCACTGGGGAAAGGCAGGCAGAGAATTCCCTGATAGCACCTTCTCTGTGCCTGTTCACATTGCTTCGCAGAATCGCTTTTGTGCAGAAAACAGTAACACTTGTTCAGAAGGAAAGAAAGCACAGAGCCCCAGATTCTATGTTGTCCTGGAGAGCTTGCAGAGCACTGGGGAAAGGCAGGCAGAGAATTCCCTGCTAGCACCTTCTCTGTGCCTGGGAAGCAGAAGTGTTCACATTGCTTCGCAAGAATCGCTTTTGTGCAGAAAACAGTAACACTTGTTCAGAAGGAAAGAAAGCACAGAGCCCGAGATTTTATGTTGTCCTGGAGAGCTTGCAGAGCACTGGGGAAAGGCAGGCAGAGAATTCCCTGATAGCACCTTCTCTGTGCCTGTTCACATTGCTTCGCAGAATCGCTTTTGTGCAGAAAACACTAACACTTGTTCAGAACGAAAGAAAGCACAGAGGCCCAGATTCTATGTTGTCCTGGAGAGCTTGCAGAGCACTGGGGAAAGGCAGGCAGAGAATTCCCTGCTAGCACCTTCTCTGTGCCTGGGAAGCAGAAGTGTTCACATTGCTTCGCAAGAATCGCTTTTGTGCAGAAAACAGTAACACTTGTTCAGAAGGAAAGAAAGCACAGAGCCCCAGATTTGCTGTTGTCCTGGAGAGCTTGCAGAGCACTGGGGAAAGGCAGGCAGAGAATTCCCTGCTAGCACCTTCTCTGTGCCTGGGAAGCAAAAGTGTTCACATTGCTTCGCAGAATCGCTTTTGTGCAGAAAACAGTAACACTTGTTCAGAAGGAAAGAAAGCACAGAGCCCCAGATTCTATGTTGTCCTGGAGAGCTTGCAGAGCACTGGGGAAAGGCAGGCAGAGAATTCCCTGCTAGCACCTTCTCTGTGCCTGGGAAGCAGAAGTGTTCACATTGCTTCGCAAGAATCGCTTTTGTGCAGAAAACAGTAACACTTGTTCAGAAGGAAAGAAAGCACAGAGCCCCAGATTCTATGTTGTCCTGGAGAGCTTGCAGAGCACTGGGGAAAGGCAGGCAGAGAATTCCCTGCTAGCACCTTCTCTGTGCCTGTTCACATTTCTTCGCAGAATCGCTTTTGTGCAGAAAACAGTAACACTTGTTCAGAACGAAAGAAAGCACAGAGCCCCAGATTCTATGTTGTCCTGGAGAGCTTGCAGAGCACTGGGGAAAGGCAGGCAGAGAATTCCCTGATAGCACCTTCTCTGTGCCTGTTCACATTGCTTCGCAGAATCGCTTTTGTGCAGAAAACAGTAACACTTGTTCAGAAGGAAAGAAAGCACAGAGCCCCAGATTCTATGTTGTCTTGGAGAGCTTGCAGAGCACTGGGGAAAGGCAGGCAGAGAATTCCCTGCTAGCACCTTCTCTGTGCCTGGGAAGCAGAAGTGTTCACATTGCTTCGCAAGAATCGCTTTTGTGCAGAAAACAGTAACACTTGTTCAGAAGGAAAGAAAGCACAGAGCCCCAGATTTGCTGTTGTCCTGGAGAGCTTGCAGAGCACTGGGGAAAGGCAGGCAGAGAATTCCCTGCTAGCACCTTCTCTGTGCCTGGGAAGCAAAAGTGTTCACATTGCTTCGCAAGAATCACTTTTGTGCAGAAAACAGTAACACTTGTTCAGAAGGAAAGAAAGCACAGAGCCCCAGATTCTATGTTGTCCTGGAGAGCTTGCAGAGCACTGGGGAAAGGCAGGCAGAGAATTCCCTGCTAGCACCTTCTCTGTGCCTGGGAAGCAGAAGTGTTCACATTGCTTCGCAAGAATCGCTTTTGTGCAGAAAACAGTAACAGTTGTTCAGAACGAAAGAAAGCACAGAGCCCCAGATTTTATGTTGTCCTGGAGAGCTTGCAGAGCACTGGGGAAAGGCAGGCAGAGAATTCCCTGATAGCACCTTCTCTGTGCCTGTTCACATTGTTTCGCAGAATCGCTTTTGTGCAGGAAACAGTAACACTTGTTCAGAACGAAAGAAAGCACAGAGCCCCAGATTTTATGTTGTCCTGGAGAGCTTGCAGAGCACTGGGGAAAGGCAGGCAGAGAATTCCCTGATAGCACCTTCTCTGTGCCTGTTCACATTGCTTCGCAGAATCGCTTTTGTGCAGAAAACAGTAACACTTGTTCAGAAGGAAAGAAAGCACAGAGCCCCAGATTCTATGTTGTCTTGGAGAGCTTGCAGAGCACTGGGGAAAGGCAGGCAGAGAATTCCCTGCTAGCACCTTCTCTGTGCCTGGGAAGCAGAAGTGTTCACATTGCTTCGCAAGAATCGCTTTTGTGCAGAAAACAGTAACACTTGTTCAGAAGGAAAGAAAGCACAGAGCCCCAGATTTTATGTTGTCCTGGAGAGCTTGCAGAGCACTGGGGAAAGGCAGGCAGAGAATTCCCTGATAGCACCTTCTCTGTGCCTGTTCACATTGCTTCGCAGAATCGCTTTTGTGCAGAAAACACTAACACTTGTTCAGAAGGAAAGAAAGCACAGAGGCCCAGATTCTATGTTGTCCTGGAGAGCTTGCAGAGCACTGGGGAAAGGCAGGCAGAGAATTCCCTGCTAGCACCTTCTCTGTGCCTGGGAAGCAGAAGTGTTCACATTGCTTCGCAAGAATCGCTTTTGTGCAGAAAACAGTAACACTTGTTCAGAAGGAAAGAAAGCACAGAGCCCCAGATTTGCTGTTGTCCTGGAGAGCTTGCAGAGCACTGGGGAAAGGCAGGCAGAGAATTCCCTGCTAGCACCTTCTCTGTGCCTGGGAAGCAAAAGTGTTCACATTGCTTCACAGAATCGCTTTTGTGCAGAAAACAGTAACACTTGTTCAGAAGGAAAGAAAGCACGGAGCCCCAGATTCTATGTTGTCCTGGAGAGCTTGCAGAGCACTGGGGAAAGGCAGGCAGAGAATTCCCTGCTAGCACCTTCTTTGTGCCTGGGAAGCAGAAGTGTTCACATTGCTTCGCAAGAATCACTTTTGTGCAGAAAAAGGTAACACTTGTTCAGAAGGAAAGAAAGCACAGAGCCCCAGATTCTATGTTGTCCTGGAGAGCTTGCAGAGCACTGGGGAAAGGCAGGCAGAGAATTCCCTGCTAGCACCTTCTCTGTGCCTGGGAAGCAGAAGTGTTCACATTGCTTCGCAAGAATCGCTTTTGTGCAGAAAACAGTAACAGTTGTTCAGAACGAAAGAAAGCACAGAGCCCCAGATTCTATGTTGTCCTGGAGAGCTTGCAGAGCACTGGGGAAAGGCAGGCAGAGAATTCCCTGCTAGCACCTTCTCTGTGCCTGGGAAGCAGAAGTGTTCACATTGCTTCGCAAGAATCAC
This sequence comes from Strix aluco, assembly GCF_031877795.1. Classification (NCBI taxonomy): domain Eukaryota; kingdom Metazoa; phylum Chordata; class Aves; order Strigiformes; family Strigidae; genus Strix; species Strix aluco. The sequence continues at coordinate 1,858,205 of NW_027436514.1, read as the reverse complement.
TTTTGTGCAGAAAACAGTAACACTTGTTCAGAAGGAAAGAAAGCACAGAGCCCCAGATTCTATGTTGTCCTGGAGAGCTTGCAGAGCACTGGGGAAAGGCAGGCAGAGAATTCCCTGCTAGCACCTTCTCTGTGCCTGGGAAGCAGAAGTGTTCACATTGCTTCGCAAGAATCGCTTTTGTGCAGAAAACAGTAACAGTTGTTCAGAACGAAAGAAAGCACAGAGCCCCAGATTTTATGTTGTCCTGGAGAGCTTGCAGAGCACTGGGGAAAGGCAGGCAGAGAATTCCCTGCTAGCACCTTCTCTGTGCCTGTTCACATTGCTTCGCAGAATCGCTTTTGTGCAGAAAACAGTAACACTTGTTCAGAAGGAAAGAAAGCACAGAGCCCCAGATTCTATGTTGTCCTGGAGAGCTTGCAGAGCACTGGGGAAAGGCAGGCAGAGAATTCCCTGCTAGCACCTTCTCTGTGCCTGGGAAGCAGAAGTGTTCACATTGCTTCGCAAGAATCGCTTTTGTGCAGAAAACAGTAACACTTGTTCAGAAGGAAAGAAAGCACAGAGCCCCAGATTTGCTGTTGTCCTGGAGAGCTTGCAGAGCACTGGGGAAAGGCAGGCAGAGAATTCCCTGCTAGCACCTTCTCTGTGCCTGGGAAGCAGAAGTGTTCACATTGCTTCGCAAGAATCACTTTTGTGCAGAAAACAGTAACACTTGTTCAGAAGGAAAGAAAGCACAGAGCCCCAGATTCTATGTTGTCCTGGAGAGCTTGCAGAGCACTGGGGAAAGGCAGGCAGAGAATTCCCTGCTAGCACCTTCTCTGTGCCTGGGAAGCAGAAGTGTTCACATTGCTTCGCAAGAATCGCTTTTGTGCAGAAAACAGTAACAGTTGTTCAGAACGAAAGAAAGCACAGAGCCCCAGATTTTATGTTGTCCTGGAGAGCTTGCAGAGCACTGGGGAAAGGCAGGCAGAGAATTCCCTGATAGCACCTTCTCTGTGCCTGTTCACATTGTTTCGCAGAATCGCTTTTGTGCAGGAAACAGTAACACTTGTTCAGAAGGAAAGAAAGCACAGAGCCCCAGATTTTATGTTGTCCTGGAGAGCTTGCAGAGCACTGGGGAAAGGCAGGCAGAGAATTCCCTGATAGCACCTTCTCTGTGCCTGTTCACATTGCTTCGCAGAATCGCTTTTGTGCAGAAAACAGTAACACTTGTTCAGAAGGAAAGAAAGCACAGAGCCCCAGATTCTATGTTGTCTTGGAGAGCTTGCAGAGCACTGGGGAAAGGCAGGCAGAGAATTCCCTGCTAGCACCTTCTCTGTGCCTGGGAAGCAGAAGTGTTCACATTGCTTCGCAAGAATCGCTTTTGTGCAGAAAACAGTAACACTTGTTCAGAAGGAAAGAAAGCACAGAGCCCCAGATTTTATGTTGTCCTGGAGAGCTTGCAGAGCACTGGGGAAAGGCAGGCAGAGAATTCCCTGATAGCACCTTCTCTGTGCCTGTTCACATTGCTTCGCAGAATCGCTTTTGTGCAGAAAACACTAACACTTGTTCAGAAGGAAAGAAAGCACAGAGGCCCAGATTCTATGTTGTCCTGGAGAGCTTGCAGAGCACTGGGGAAAGGCAGGCAGAGAATTCCCTGCTAGCACCTTCTCTGTGCCTGGGAAGCAGAAGTGTTCACATTGCTTCGCAAGAATCGCTTTTGTGCAGAAAACAGTAACACTTGTTCAGAAGGAAAGAAAGCACAGAGCCCCAGATTTGCTGTTGTCCTGGAGAGCTTGCAGAGCACTGGGGAAAGGCAGGCAGAGAATTCCCTGCTAGCACCTTCTCTGTGCCTGGGAAGCAAAAGTGTTCACATTGCTTCACAGAATCGCTTTTGTGCAGAAAACAGTAACACTTGTTCAGAAGGAAAGAAAGCACGGAGCCCCAGATTCTATGTTGTCCTGGAGAGCTTGCAGAGCACTGGGGAAAGGCAGGCAGAGAATTCCCTGCTAGCACCTTCTTTGTGCCTGGGAAGCAGAAGTGTTCACATTGCTTCGCAAGAATCACTTTTGTGCAGAAAAAGGTAACACTTGTTCAGAAGGAAAGAAAGCACAGAGCCCCAGATTCTATGTTGTCCTGGAGAGCTTGCAGAGCACTGGGGAAAGGCAGGCAGAGAATTCCCTGCTAGCACCTTCTCTGTGCCTGGGAAGCAGAAGTGTTCACATTGCTTCGCAAGAATCGCTTTTGTGCAGAAAACAGTAACAGTTGTTCAGAACGAAAGAAAGCACAGAGCCCCAGATTCTATGTTGTCCTGGAGAGCTTGCAGAGCACTGGGGAAAGGCAGGCAGAGAATTCCCTGCTAGCACCTTCTCTGTGCCTGGGAAGCAGAAGTGTTCACATTGCTTCGCAAGAATCACTTTTGTGCAGAAAACAGTAACACTTGTTCAGAAGGAAAGAAAGCACAGAGCCCCAGATTCTATGTTGTCCTGGAGAGCTTGCAGAGCACTGGGGAAAGGCAGGCAGAGAATTCCCTGCTAGCACCTTCTCTGTGCCTGGGAAGCAGAAGTGTTCACATTGCTTCGCAAGAATCGCTTTTGTGCAGAAAACAGTAACAGTTGTTCAGAACGAAAGAAAGCACAGAGCCCCAGATTTTATGTTGTCCTGGAGAGCTTGCAGAGCACTGGGGAAAGGCAGGCAGAGAATTCCCTGCTAGCACCTTCTCTGTGCCTGTTCACATTGCTTCGCAGAATCGCTTTTGTGCAGAAAACAGTAACACTTGTTCAGAAGGAAAGAAAGCACAGAGCCCCAGATTCTATGTTGTCCTGGAGAGCTTGCAGAGCACTGGGGAGAGGCAGGCAGAGAATTCCCTGATAGCACCTTCTCTGTGCCTGTTCACATTGTTTCGCAGAATCGCTTTTGTGCAGGAAACAGTAACACTTGTTCAGAACGAAAGAAAGCACAGAGCCCCAGATTTTATGTTGTCCTGGAGAGCTTGCAGAGCACTGGGGAAAGGCAGGCAGAGAATTCCCTGATAGCACCTTCTCTGTGCCTGTTCACATTGCTTCGCAGAATCGCTTTTGTGCAGAAAACAGTAACACTTGTTCAGAAGGAAAGAAAGCACAGAGCCCCAGATTCTATGTTGTCCTGGAGAGCTTGCAGAGCACTGGGGAAAGGCAGGCAGAGAATTCCCTGCTAGCACCTTCTCTGTGCCTGGGAAGCAGAAGTGTTCACATTGCTTCGCAAGAATCGCTTTTGTGCAGAAAACAGTAACACTTGTTCAGAAGGAAAGAAAGCACAGAGCCCCAGATTTTATGTTGTCCTGGAGAGCTTGCAGAGCACTGGGGAAAGGCAGGCAGAGAATTCCCTGATAGCACCTTCTCTGTGCCTGTTCACATTGCTTCGCAGAATCGCTTTTGTGCAGAAAACACTAACACTTGTTCAGAAGGAAAGAAAGCACAGAGGCCCAGATTCTATGTTGTCCTGGAGAGCTTGCAGAGCACTGGGGAAAGGCAGGCAGAGAATTCCCTGCTAGCACCTTCTCTGTGCCTGGGAAGCAGAAGTGTTCACATTGCTTCGCAAGAATCGCTTTTGTGCAGAAAACAGTAACACTTGTTCAGAAGGAAAGAAAGCACAGAGCCCCAGATTTGCTGTTGTCCTGGAGAGCTTGCAGAGCACTGGGGAAAGGCAGGCAGAGAATTCCCTGCTAGCACCTTCTCTGTGCCTGGGAAGCAAAAGTGTTCACATTGCTTCACAGAATCGCTTTTGTGCAGAAAACAGTAACACTTGTTCAGAAGGAAAGAAAGCACAGAGCCCCAGATTCTATGTTGTCCTGGAGAGCTTGCAGAGCACTGGGGAAAGGCAGGCAGAGAATTCCCTGCTAGCACCTTCTCTGTGCCTGGGAAGCAGAAGTGTTCACATTGCTTCGCAAGAATCACTTTTGTGCAGAAAACAGTAACACTTGTTCAGAAGGAAAGAAAGCACAGAGCCCCATATTCTATGTTGTCCTGGAGAGCTTGCAGAGCACTGGGGAAAGGCAGGCAGAGAATTCCCTGCTAGCACCTTCTCTGTGCCTGGGAAGCAGAAGTGTTCACATTGCTTCGCAAGAATCGCTTTTGTGCAGAAAACAGTAACAGTTGTTCCGAACGAAAGAAAGCACAGAGCCCCAGATTCTATGTTGTCCTGGAGAGCTTGCAGAGCACTGGGGAAAGGCAGGCAGAGAATTCCCTGCTAGCACCTTCTCTGTGCCTGGGAAGCAGAAGTGTTCACATTGCTTCGCAGAATCGCTTTTGTGCAGAAAACAGTAACACTTGTTCAGAAGGAAAGAAAGCACAGAGCCCCAGATTTTATGTTGTCCTGGAGAGCTTGCAGAGCACTGGGGAAAGGCAGGCAGAGAATTCCCTGATAGCACCTTCTCTGTGCCTGTTCACATTGCTTCGCAGAATCGCTTTTGTGCAGAAAACAGTAACACTTGTTCAGAAGGAAAGAAAGCACAGAGCCCCAGATTCTATGTTGTCCTGGAGAGCTTGCAGAGCACTGGGGAAAGGTAGGCAGAGAATTCCCTGCTAGCACCTTCTCTGTGCCTGGGAAGCAGAGGTGTTCACATTGCTTCGCAGAATCGCTTTTGTGCAGAAAACACTAACACTTGTTCAGAAGGAAAGAAAGCACAGAGCCCCAGATTTAATGTTGTCCTTGAGAGCTTGCAGAGCACTGGGGAAAGGCAGGCAGAGAATTCCCTGCTAGCACCTTCTCTGTGCCTGGGAAGCAGAAGTGTTCACATTGCTTCGCAGAATCGCTTTTGTGCAGAAAACAGTAACACTTGTTCAGAAGGAAAGAAAGATCAGCGCTCCAGATTCTATGTTGTCCTGGAGAGCTTGCAGAGCACTGGGGAAAGGCAGGCAGAGAATTCCCTGCTAGCACCTTCTCTGTGCCTGGGAAGCAGAAGTGTTCACATTGCTTCGCAAGAATCGCTTTTGTGCAGAAAACAGTAACACTTGTTCAGAAGGAAAGAAAGCACAGAGCCCCAGATTTTATGTTGTCCTGGAGAGCTTGCAGAGCACTGGGGAAAGGCAGGCAGAGAATTCCCTGATAGCACCTTCTCTGTGCCTGGGAAGCAGAAGTGTTCACATTGCTTCGCAGAATCGCTTTTGTGCAGAAAACAGTAACACTTGTTCAGAAGGAAAGAAAGCACAGAGCCCCAGATTTTATGTTGTCCTGGAGAGCTTGCAGAGCACTGGGGAAAGGCAGGCAGAGAATTCCCTGCTAGCACCTTCTCTGTGCCTGGGAAGCAGAAGTGTTCACATTGCTTCGCAAGAATCGCTTTTGTGCAGAAAACAGTAACACTTGTTCAGAAGGAAAGAAAGCACAGAGCCCCAGATTTTATGTTGTCCTGGAGAGCTTGCAGAGCACTGGGGAAAGGCAGGCAGAGAATTCCTTGCTAGCACCTTCTCTGTGCCTGGGAAGCAGAAGTGTTCACATTGCTTCGCAGAATCGCTTTTGTGCAGAAAACAGTAACACTTGTTCAGAAGGAAAGAAAGCACAGAGCCCCAGATTCTATGTTGTCCTGGAGAGCTTGCAGAGCACTGGGGAAAGGCAGGCAGAGAATTCCCTGATAGCACCTTCTCTGTGCCTGTTCACATTGCTTCGCAGAATCGCTTTTGTGCAGAAAACAGTAACACTTGTTCAGAACGAAAGAAAGCACAGAGCCCCAGATTTGCTGTTGTCCTGGAGAGCTTGCAGAGCACTGGGGAAAGGCAGGCAGAGAATTCCCTGCTAGCACCTTCTCTGTGCCTGGGAAGCAGAAGTGTTCACATTGCTTCGCAGAATCGCTTTTGTGCAGAAAACAGTAACACTTGTTCAGAAGGAAAGAAAGATCAGCGCCCCAGATTCTATGTTGTCCTGGAGAGCTTGCAGAGCACTGGGGAAAGGCAGGCAGAGAATTCCCTGCTAGCACCTTCTCTGTGCCTGGGAAGCAGAAGTGTTCACATTGCTTCGCAGAATCGCTTTTGTGCAGAAAACAGTAACACTTGTTCAGAACGAAAGAAAGCACAGAGCCCCAGATTCTATGTTGTCCTGGAGAGCTTGCAGAGCACTGGGGAAAGGCAGGCAGAGAATTCCCTGATAGCACCTTCTCTGTGCCTGTTCACATTGCTTCGCAGAATCGCTTTTGTGCAGAAAACAGTAACACTTGTTCAGAACGAAAGAAAGCACAGAGCCCCAGATTCTATGTTGTCCTGGAGAGCTTGCAGAGCACTGGCGAAAGGTAGGCAGAGAATTCCCTGCTAGCACCTTCTCTGTGCCTGGGAAGCAGAAGTGTTCACATTGCTTCGCAGAATCGCTTTTGTGCAGAAAACAGTAACACTTGTTCAGAAGGAAAGAAAGCACAGAGCCCCAGATTCTATGTTGTCCTGGAGAGCTTGCAGAGCACTGGGGAAAGGCAGGCAGAGAATTCCCTGCTAGCACCTTCTCTGTGCCTGGGAAGCAGAAGTGTTCACATTGCTTCGCAAGAATCGCTTTTGTGCAGAAAACAGTAACACTTGTTCAGAAGGAAAGAAAGCACAGAGCCCCAGATTTTATGTTGTCCTGGAGAGCTTGCAGAGCACTGGGGAAAGGCAGGCAGAGAATTCCCTGATAGCACCTTCTCTGTGCCTGTTCACATTGCTTCGCAGAATCGCTTTTGTGCAGAAAACAGTAACACTTGTTCAGAAGGAAAGAAAGCACAGAGCCCCAGATTCTATGTTGTCCTGGAGAGCTTGCAGAGCACTGGGGAAAGGCAGGCAGAGAATTCCCTGCTAGCACCTTCTCTGTGCCTGGGAAGCAGAAGTGTTCACATTGCTTCGCAAGAATCGCTTTTGTGCAGAAAACAGTAACACTTGTTCAGAAGGAAAGAAAGCACAGAGCCCCAGATTTTATGTTGTCCTGGAGAGCTTGCAGAGCACTGGGGAAAGGCAGGCAGAGAATTCCCTGATAGCACCTTCTCTGTGCCTGTTCACATTGCTTCGCAGAATCGCTTTTGTGCAGAAAACACTAACACTTGTTCAGAAGGAAAGAAAGCACAGAGGCCCAGATTCTATGTTGTCCTGGAGAGCTTGCAGAGCACTGGGGAAAGGCAGGCAGAGAATTCCCTGCTAGCACCTTCTCTGTGCCTGGGAAGCAGAAGTGTTCACATTGCTTCGCAAGAATCGCTTTTGTGCAGAAAACAGTAACACTTGTTCAGAAGGAAAGAAAGCACAGAGCCCCAGATTTGCTGTTGTCCTGGAGAGCTTGCAGAGCACTGGGGAAAGGCAGGCAGAGAATTCCCTGCTAGCACCTTCTCTGTGCCTGGGAAGCAAAAGTGTTCACATTGCTTCGCAGAATCGCTTTTGTGCAGAAAACAGTAACACTTGTTCAGAAGGAAAGAAAGCACAGAGCCCCAGATTCTATGTTGTCCTGGAGAGCTTGCAGAGCACTGGGGAAAGGCAGGCAGAGAATTCCCTGCTAGCACCTTCTCTGTGCCTGGGAAGCAGAAGTGTTCACATTGCTTCGCAAGAATCACTTTTGTGCAGAAAACAGTAACACTTGTTCAGAAGGAAAGAAAGCACAGAGCCCCATATTCTATGTTGTCCTGGAGAGCTTGCAGAGCACTGGGGAAAGGCAGGCAGAGAATTCCCTGCTAGCACCTTCTCTGTGCCTGGGAAGCAGAAGTGTTCACATTGCTTCGCAAGAATCGCTTTTGTGCAGAAAACAGTAACACTTGTTCAGAAGGAAAGAAAGCACAGAGCCCCAGATTCTATGTTGTCCTGGAGAGCTTGCAGAGCACTGGGGAAAGGCAGGCAGAGAATTCCCTGCTAGCACCTTCTCTGTGCCTGGGAAGCAGAAGTGTTCACATTGCTTCGCAGAATCGCTTTTGTGCAGAAAACAGTAACACTTGTTCAGAAGGAAAGAAAGCACAGAGCCCCAGATTTTATGTTGTCCTGGAGAGCTTGCAGAGCACTGGGGAAAGGCAGGCAGAGAATTCCCTGATAGCACCTTCTCTGTGCCTGTTCACATTGCTTCGCAGAATCGCTTTTGTGCAGAAAACAGTAACACTTGTTCAGAAGGAAAGAAAGCACAGAGCCCCAGATTCTATGTTGTCCTGGAGAGCTTGCAGAGCACTGGGGAAAGGTAGGCAGAGAATTCCCTGCTAGCACCTTCTCTGTGCCTGGGAAGCAGAGGTGTTCACATTGCTTCGCAGAATCGCTTTTGTGCAGAAAACACTAACACTTGTTCAGAAGGAAAGAAAGCACAGAGCCCCAGATTTTATGTTGTCCTGGAGAGCTTGCAGAGCACTGGGGAAAGGCAGGCAGAGAATTCCCTGCTAGCACCTTCTCTGTGCCTGGGAAGCAGAAGTGTTCACATTGCTTCGCAGAATCGCTTTTGTGCAGAAAACAGTAACACTTGTTCAGAAGGAAAGAAAGATCAGCGCCCCAGATTCTATGTTGTCCTGGAGAGCTTGCAGAGCACTGGGGAAAGGCAGGCAGAGAATTCCCTGCTAGCACCTTCTCTGTGCCTGGGAAGCAGAAGTGTTCACATTGCTTCGCAAGAATCGCTTTTGTGCAGAAAACAGTAACACTTGTTCAGAAGGAAAGAAAGCACAGAGCCCCAGATTTTATGTTGTCCTGGAGAGCTTGCAGAGCACTGGGGAAAGGCAGGCAGAGAATTCCCTGATAGCACCTTCTCTGTGCCTGGGAAGCAGAAGTGTTCACATTGCTTCGCAGAATCGCTTTTGTGCAGAAAACAGTAACACTTGTTCAGAAGGAAAGAAAGCACAGAGCCCCAGATTTTATGTTGTCCTGGAGAGCTTGCAGAGCACTGGGGAAAGGCAGGCAGAGAATTCCCTGCTAGCACCTTCTCTGTGCCTGGGAAGCAGAAGTGTTCACATTGCTTCGCAGAATCGCTTTTGTGCAGAAAACAGTAACACTTGTTCAGAAGGAAAGAAAGCACAGAGCCCCAGATTTTATGTTGTCCTGGAGAGCTTGCAGAGCACTGGGGAAAGGCAGGCAGAGAATTCCCTGATAGCACCTTCTCTGTGCCTGTTCACATTGCTTCGCAGAATCGCTTTTGTGCAGAAAACAGTAACACTTGTTCAGAAGGAAAGAAAGCACAGAGCCCCAGATTCTATGTTGTCCTGGAGAGCTTGCAGAGCACTGGGGAAAGGCAGGCAGAGAATTCCTTGCTAGCACCTTCTCTGTGCCTGGGAAGCAGAAGTGTTCACATTGCTTCGCAGAATCGCTTTTGTGCAGAAAACAGTAACACTTGTTCAGAAGGAAAGAAAGCACAGAGCCCCAGATTTGCTGTTGTCCTGGAGAGCTTGCAGAGCACTGGGGAAAGGCAGGCAGAGAATTCCCTGATAGCACCTTCTCTGTGCCTGTTCACATTGCTTCGCAGAATCGCTTTTGTGCAGAAAACAGTAACACTTGTTCAGAACGAAAGAAAGCACAGAGCCCCAGATTTGCTGTTGTCCTGGAGAGCTTGCAGAGCACTGGGGAAAGGCAGGCAGAGAATTCCCTGCTAGCACCTTCTCTGTGCCTGGGAAGCAGAAGTGTTCACATTGCTTCGCAGAATCGCTTTTGTGCAGAAAACAGTAACACTTGTTCAGAAGGAAAGAAAGATCAGCGCCCCAGATTCTATGTTGTCCTGGAGAGCTTGCAGAGCACTGGGGAAAGGCAGGCAGAGAATTCCCTGCTAGCACCTTCTCTGTGCCTGGGAAGCAGAAGTGTTCACATTGCTTCGCAGAATCGCTTTTGTGCAGAAAACAGTAACACTTGTTCAGAACGAAAGAAAGCACAGAGCCCCAGATTCTATGTTGTCCTGGAGAGCTTGCAGAGCACTGGGGAAAGGCAGGCAGAGAATTCCCTGATAGCACCTTCTCTGTGCCTGTTCACATTGCTTCGCAGAATCGCTTTTGTGCAGAAAACAGTAACACTTGTTCAGAAGGAAAGAAAGCACAGAGCCCCAGATTCTATGTTGTCTTGGAGAGCTTGCAGAGCACTGGGGAAAGGCAGGCAGAGAATTCCCTGCTAGCACCTTCTCTGTGCCTGGGAAGCAGAAGTGTTCACATTGCTTCGCAAGAATCGCTTTTGTGCAGAAAACAGTAACAGTTGTTCAGAACGAAAGAAAGCACAGAGCCCCAGATTCTATGTTGTCCTGGAGAGCTTGCAGAGCACTGGGGAAAGGCAGGCAGAGAATTCCCTGATAGCACCTTCTCTGTGCCTGTTCACATTGCTTCGCAGAATCGCTTTTGTGCAGAAAACAGTAACACTTGTTCAGAAGGAAAGAAAGCACAGAGCCCCAGATTCTATGTTGTCCTGGAGAGCTTGCAGAGCACTGGGGAAAGGTAGGCAGAGAATTCCCTGCTAGCACCTTCTCTGTGCCTGGGAAGCAGAAGTGTTCACATTGCTTCGCAGAATCGCTTTTGTGCAGAAAACAGTAACACTTGTTCAGAAGGAAAGAAAGCACAGAGCCCCAGATTTTATGTTGTCCTGGAGAGCTTGCAGAGCACTGGGGAAAGGCAGGCAGAGAATTCCCTGCTAGCACCTTCTCTGTGCCTGGGAAGCAGAAGTGTTCACATTGCTTCGCAGAATCGTTTTTGTGCAGAAAACAGTAACACTTGTTCAGAAGGAAAGAAAGCACAGCGCCCCAGATTCTATGTTGTCCTGGAGAGCTTGCAGAGCACTGGGGAAAGGCAGGCAGAGAATTCCCTGCTAGCACCTTCTCTGTGCCTGGGAAGCAGAATTGTTCACATTGCTTCGCAAGAATCGCTTTTGTGCAGAAAACAGTAACAGTTGTTCAGAACGAAAGAAAGCACAGAGCCCCAGATTCTATGTTGTCCTGGAGAGCTTGCAGAGCACTGGGGAAAGGCAGGCAGAGAATTCCCTGCTAGCACCTTCTCTGTGCCTGGGAAGCAGAAGTGTTCACATTGCTTCGCAGAATCGCTTTTGTGCAGAAAACAGTAACACTTGTTCAGAAGGAAAGAAAGCACAGAGCCCCAGATTTTATGTTGTCCTGGAGAGCTTGCAGAGCACTGGGGAAAGGCAGGCAGAGAATTCCCTGCTAGCACCTTCTCTGTGCCTGGGAAGCAGAAGTGTTCACATTGCTTCGCAAGAATCGCTTTTGTGCAGAAAACAGTAACACTTGTTCAGAAGGAAAGAAAGCACAGAGCCCCAGATTCTATGTTGTCCTGGAGAGCTTGCAGAGCACTGGGGAAAGGCAGGCAGAGAATTCCTTGCTAGCACCTTCTCTGTGCCTGGGAAGCAGAAGTGTTCACATTGCTTCGCAGAATCGCTTTTGTGCAGAAAACAGTAACACTTGTTCAGAAGGAAAGAAAGCACAGAGCCCCAGATTCTATGTTGTCCTGGAGAGCTTGCAGAGCACTGGGGAAAGGCAGGCAGAGAATTCCCTGATAGCACCTTCTCTGTGCCTGTTCACATTGCTTCGCAGAATCGCTTTTGTGCAGAAAACAGTAACACTTGTTCAGAACGAAAGAAAGCACAGAGCCCCAGATTTGCTGTTGTCCTGGAGAGCTTGCAGAGCACTGGGGAAAGGCAGGCAGAGAATTCCCTGATAGCACCTTCTCTGTGCCTGGGAAGCAGAAGTGTTCACATTGCTTCGCAAGAATCGCTTTTGTGCAGAAAACAGTAACAGTTGTTCAGAACGAAAGAAAGCACAGAGCCCCAGATTCTATGTTGTCCTGGAGAGCTTGCAGAGCACTGGGGAAAGGCAGGCAGAGAATTCCCTGATAGCACCTTCTCTGTGCCTGTTCACATTGCTTCGCAGAATCGCTTTTGTGCAGAAAACAGTAACACTTGTTCAGAAGGAAAGAAAGCACAGAGCCCCAGATTCTATGTTGTCCTGGAGAGCTTGCAGAGCACTGGGGAAAGGTAGGCAGAGAATTCCCTGCTAGCACCTTCTCTGTGCCTGGGAAGCAGAAGTGTTCACATTGCTTCGCAGAATCGCTTTTGTGCAGAAAACAGTAACACTTGTTCAGAAGGAAAGAAAGCACAGAGCCCCAGATTTTATGTTGTCCTGGAGAGCTTGCAGAGCACTGGGGAAAGGCAGGCAGAGAATTCCCTGCTAGCACCTTCTCTGTGCCTGGGAAGCAGAAGTGTTCACATTGCTTCGTAGAATCGCTTTTGTGCAGAAAACAGTAACACTTGTTCAGAAGGAAAGAAAGATCAGCGCCCCAGATTCTATGTTGTCCTGGAGAGCTTGCAGAGCACTGGGGAAAGGCAGGCAGAGAATTCCCTGCTAGCACCTTCTCTGTGCCTGGGAAGCAGAAGTGTTCACATTGCTTCGCAAGAATCGCTTTTGTGCAGAAAACAGTAACAGTTGTTCAGAACGAAAGAAAGCACAGAGCCCCAGATTCTATGTTGTCCTGGAGAGCTTGCAGAGCACTGGGGAAAGGCAGGCAGAGAATTCCCTGCTAGCACCTTCTCTGTGCCTGGGAAGCAGAAGTGTTCACATTGCTTCGCAAGAATCGCTTTTGTGCAGAAAACAGTAACACTTGTTCAGAAGGAAAGAAAGCACAGAGCCCCAGATTTGCTGTTGTCCTGGAGAGCTTGCAGAGCACTGGGGAAAGGCAGGCAGAGAATTCCCTGCTAGCACCTTCTCTGTGCCTGTTCACATTGCTTCGCAGAATCGCTTTTGTGCAGAAAACAGTAACACTTGTTCAGAACGAAAGAAAGCACAGAGCCCCAGATTCTATGTTGTCCTGGAGAGCTTGAGGAGCACTGGGGAAAGGTAGGCAGAGAATTCCCTGATAGCACCTTCTCTGTGCCTGGGAAGCAGAAGTGTTCACATTGCTTCGCAAGAATCGCTTTTGTGCAGAAAACAGTAACAGTTGTTCAGAACGAAAGAAAGCACAGAGCCCCAGTTTTATGTTGTCCTGGAGAGCTTGCAGAGCACTGGGGAAAGGCAGGCAGAGAATTCCCTGCTAGCACCTTCTCTGTGCCTGTTCACATTGCTTCGCAGAATCGCTTTTGTGCAGAAAACAGTAACACTTGTTCAGAACGAAAGAAAGCACAGAGCCCCAGATTTGCTGTTGTCCTGGAGAGCTTGCAGAGCACTGGGGAAAGGCAGGCAGAGAATTCCCTGATAGCACCTTCTCTGTGCCTGGGAAGCAGAAGTGTTCACATTGCTTCGCAAGAATCGCTTTTGTGCAGAAAACAGTAACACTTGTTCAGAACGAAAGAAAGCACAGAGCCCCAGATTTGCTGTTGTCCTGGAGAGCTTGCAGAGCACTGGGGAAAGGCAGGCAGAGAATTCCCTGATAGCACCTTCTCTGTGCCTGGGAAGCAGAAGTGTTCACATTGCTTCGCAAGAATCGCTTTTGTGCAGAAAACAGTAACACTTGTTCAGAACGAAAGAAAGCACAGAGCCCCAGATTTGCTGTTGTCCTGGAGAGCTTGCAGAGCACTGGGGAAAGGCAGGCAGAGAATTCCCTGATAGCACCTTCTCTGTGCCTGTTCACATTGCTTCGCAGAATCGCTTTTGTGCAGAAAACAGTAACACTTGTTCAGAAGGAAAGAAAGCACAGAGCCCCAGATTCTATGTTGTCCTGGAGAGCTTGCAGAGCACTGGGGAAAGGCAGGCAGAGAATTCCCTGCTAGCACCTTCTCTGTGCCTGGGAAGCAGAAGTGTTCACATTGCTTCGCAGAATCGCTTTTGTGCAGAAAACAGTAACACTTGTTCAGAAGGAAAGAAAGCACAGAGCCCCAGATTCTATGTTGTCCTGGAGAGCTTGCAGAGCACTGGGGAAAGGCAGGCAGAGAATTCCCTGCTAGCACCTTCTCTGTGCCTGGGAAGCAGAAGTGTTCACATTGCTTCGCAGAATCGCTTTTGTGCAGAAAACAGTAACACTTGTTCAGAAGGAAAGAAAGCACAGAGCCCCAGATTTTATGTTGTCCTGGAGAGCTTGCAGAGCACTGGGGAAAGGCAGGCAGAGAATTCCCTGATAGCACCTTCTCTGTGCCTGGGAAGCAGAAGTGTTCACATTGCTTCGCAAGAATCGCTTTTGTGCAGAAAACAGTAACACTTGTTCAGAAGGAAAGAAAGCACAGAGCCCCAGATTCTATGTTGTCCTGGAGAGCTTGCAGAGCACTGGGGAAAGGCAGGCAGAGAATTCCTTGCTAGCACCTTCTCTGTGCCTGGGAAGCAGAAGTGTTCACATTGCTTCGCAGAATCGCTTTTGTGCAGAAAACAGTAACACTTGTTCAGAAGGAAAGAAAGCACAGAGCCCCAGATTCTATGTTGTCCTGGAGAGCTTGCAGAGCACTGGGGAAAGGCAGGCAGAGAATTCCCTGATAGCACCTTCTCTGTGCCTGTTCACATTGCTTCGCAGAATCGCTTTTGTGCAGAAAACAGTAACACTTGTTCAGAACGAAAGAAAGCACAGAGCCCCAGATTCTATGTTGTCCTGGAGAGCTTGCAGAGCACTGGGGAAAGGCAGGCAGAGAATTCCCTGCTAGCACCTTCTCTGTGCCTGTTCACATTGTTTCGCAGAATCGCTTTTGTGCAGAAAACAGTAACACTTGTTCAGAAGGAAAGAAAGCACAGAGCCCCAGATTTGCTGTTGTCCTGGAGAGCTTGCAGAGCACTGGGGAAAGGCAGGCAGAGAATTCCCTGCTAGCACCTTCTCTGTGCCTGGGAAGCAGAAGTGTTCACATTGCTTCGCAAGAATCGCTTTTGTGCAGAAAACAGTAACACTTGTTCAGAAGGAAAGAAAGCACAGAGCCCCAGATTTTATGTTGTCCTGGAGAGCTTGCAGAGCACTGGGGAAAGGCAGGCAGAGAATTCCTTGCTAGCACCTTCTCTGTGCCTGGGAAGCAGAAGTGTTCACATTGCTTCGCAAGAATCGCTTTTGTGCAGAAAACAGTAACACTTGTTCAGAAGGAAAGAAAGCACAGAGCCCCAGATTCTATGTTGTCCTGGAGAGCTTGCAGAGCACTGGGGAAAGGCAGGCAGAGAATTCCCTGCTAGCACCTTCTCTGTGCCTGGGAAGCAGAAGTGTTCACATTGCTTCGCAAGAATCGCTTTTGTGCAGAAAACAGTAACACTTGTTCAGAAGGAAAGAAAGCACAGAGCCCCAGATTTGCTGTTGACCTGGAGAGCTTGCAGAGCACTGGGGAAAGGCAGGCAGAGAATTCCCTGATAGCACCTTCTCTGTGCCTGTTCACATTGCTTCGCAGAATCGCTTTTGTGCAGAAAACAGTAACACTTGTTCAGAACGAAAGAAAGCACAGAGCCCCAGATTCTATGTTGTCCTGGAGAGCTTGCAGAGCACTGGGGAAAGGTAGGCAGAGAATTCCCTGATAGCACCTTCTCTGTGCCTGGGAAGCAGAAGTGTTCACATTGCTTCGCAGAATCGCTTTTGTGCAGAAAACAGTAACACTTGTTCAGAAGGAAAGAAAGCACAGAGCCCCAGATTTTATGTTGTCCTGGAGAGCTTGCAGAGCACTGGGGAAAGGCAGGCAGAGAATTCCCTGCTAGCACCTTCTCTGTGCCTGGGAAGCAGAAGTGTTCACATTGCTTCGCAGAATCGCTTTTGTGCAGAAAACAGTAACACTTGTTCAGAAGGAAAGAAAGCACAGAGCCCCAGATTCTATGTTGTCCTGGAGAGCTTGCAGAGCACTGGGGAAAGGCAGGCAGAGAATTCCCTGCTAGCACCTTCTCTGTGCCTGGGAAGCAGAAGTGTTCACATTGCTTCGCAGAATCGCTTTTGTGCAGAAAACAGTAACAGTTGTTCAGAACGAAAGAAAGCACAGAGCCCCAGATTTTATGTTGTCCTGGAGAGCTTGCAGAGCACTGGGGAAAGTCAGGCAGAGAATTCCCTGATAGCACCTTCTCTGTGCCTGTTCACATTGCTTCGCAGAATCGCTTTTGTGCAGAAAACAGTAACACTTGTTCAGAAGGAAAGAAAGCACAGCGCCCCAGATTCTATGTTGTCCTGGAGAGCTTGCAGAGCACTGGGGAAAGGCAGGCAGAGAATTCCCTGCTAGCACCTTCTCTGTGCCTGGGAAGCAGAAGTGTTCACATTGCTTCGCAAGAATCGCTTTTGTGCAGAAAACAGTAACAGTTGTTCAGAACAAAAGAAAGCACAGAGCCCCAGATTCTATGTTGTCCTGGAGAGCTTGCAGAGCACTGGGGAAAGGCAGGCAGAGAATTCCCTGATAGCACCTTCTCTGTGCCTGGGAAGCAAAAGTGTTCACATTGCTTCACAGAATCGCTTTTGTGCAGAAAACAGTAACACTTGTTCAGAAGGAAAGAAAGCACAGAGCCCCAGATTTTATGTTGTCCTGGAGAGCTTGCAGAGCACTGGGGAAAGGCAGGCAGAGAATTCCTTGCTAGCACCTTCTCTGTGCCTGGGAAGCAGAAGTGTTCACATTGCTTCGCAGAATCGCTTTTGTGCAGAAAACAGTAACACTTGTTCAGAAGGAAAGAAAGCACAGCGCCCCAGATTCTATGTTGTCCTGGAGCGCTTGCAGAGCACTGGGGAAAGGCAGGCAGAGAATTCCCTGCTAGCACCTTCTCTGTGCCTGGGAAGCAGAAGTGTTCACATTGCTTCGCAAGAATCGCTTTTGTGCAGAAAACAGTAACACTTGTTCAGAACGAAAGAAAGCACAGAGCCCCAGATTCTATGTTGTCCTGGAGAGCTTGCAGAGCACTGGGGAAAGGCAGGCAGAGAATTCCCTGCTAGCACCTTCTCTGTGCCTGGGAAGCAGAAGTGTTCACATTGCTTCGCAGAATCGCTTTTGTGCAGAAAACAGTAACACTTGTTCAGAAGGAAAGAAAGCACAGAGCCCCAGATTTTATGTTGTCCTGGAGAGCTTGCAGAGCACTGGGGAAAGGCAGGCAGAGAATTCCTTGCTAGCACCTTCTCTGTGCCTGGGAAGCAGAAGTGTTCACATTGCTTCGCAGAATCGCTTTTGTGCAGAAAACAGTAACACTTGTTCAGAAGGAAAGAAAGCACAGAGCCCCAGATTCTATGTTGTCCTGGAGAGCTTGCAGAGCACTGGGGAAAGGCAGGCAGAGAATTCCCTGATAGCACCTTCTCTGTGCCTGTTCACATTGCTTCGCAGAATCGCTTTTGTGCAGAAAACAGTAACACTTGTTCAGAAGGAAAGAAAGCACAGAGCCCCAGATTCTATGTTGTCCTGGAGAGCTTGCAGAGCACTGGGGAAAGGCAGGCAGAGAATTCCCTGATAGCACCTTCTCTGTGCCTGTTCACATTGCTTCGCAGAATCGCTTTTGTGCAGAAAACAGTAACACTTGTTCAGAAGGAAAGAAAGCACAGAGCCCCAGATTCTATGTTGTCCTGGAGAGCTTGCAGAGCACTGGGGAAAGGTAGGCAGAGAATTCCCTGCTAGCACCTTCTCTGTGCCTGGGAAGCAGAAGTGTTCACATTGCTTCGCAGAATCGTTTTTGTGCAGAAAACAGTAACACTTGTTCAGAAGGAAAGAAAGCACAGAGCCCCAGATTTTATGTTGTCCTGGAGAGCTTGCAGAGCACTGGGGAAAGGCAGGCAGAGAATTCCCTGATAGCACCTTCTCTGTGCCTGGGAAGCAAAAGTGTTCACATTGCTTCACAGAATCGCTTTTGTGCAGAAAACAGTAACACTTGTTCAGAAGGAAAGAAAGCACAGAGCCCCAGATTCTATGTTGTCCTGGAGAGCTTGCAGAGCACTGGGGAAAGGCAGGCAGAGAATTCCCTGCTAGCACCTTCTCTGTGCCTGGGAAGCAGAAGTGTTCACATTGCTTCGCAAGAATCGCTTTTGTGCAGAAAACAGTAACAGTTGTTCAGAACGAAAGAAAGCACAGAGCCCCAGATTTTATGTTGTCCTGGAGAGCTTGCAGAGCACTGGGGAAAGGCAGGCAGAGAATTCCCTGATAGCACCTTCTCTGTGCCTGTTCACATTGCTTCGCAGAATCGCTTTTGTGCAGAAAACAGTAACACTTGTTCAGAAGGAAAGAAAGCACAGAGCCCCAGATTTTATGTTGTCCTGGAGAGCTTGCAGAGCACTGGGGAAAGGCAGGCAGAAAATTCCCTGATAGCACCTTCTCTGTGCCTGTTCACATTGCTTCGCAGAATCGCTTTTGTGCAGAAAACAGTAACACTTGTTCAGAAGGAAAGAAAGCACAGCGCCCCAGATTCTATGTTGTCCTGGAGAGCTTGCAGAGCACTGGGGAAAGGCAGGCAGAGAATTCCCTGCTAGCACCTTCTCTGTGCCTGGGAAGCAAAAGTGTTCACATTGCTTCACAGAATCGCTTTTGTGCAGAAAACAGTAACACTTGTTCAGAAGGAAAGAAAGCACAGAGCCCCAGATTCTATGTTGTCCTGGAGAGCTTGCAGAGCACTGGGGAAAGGCAGGCAGAGAATTCCCTGCTAGCACCTTCTCTGTGCCTGGGAAGCAGAAGTGTTCACATTGCTTCGCAGAATCGCTTTTGTGCAGAAAACAGTAACACTTGTTCAGAAGGAAAGAAAGCACAGAGCCCCAGATTTTATGTTGTCCTGGAGAGCTTGCAGAGCACTGGGGAAAGGCAGGCAGAGAATTCCCTGCTAGCACCTTCTCTGTGCCTGGGAAGCAGAAGTGTTCACATTGCTTCACAGAATCGCTTTTGTGCAGAAAACAGTAACACTTGTTCAGAAGGAAAGAAAGCACAGAGCCCCAGATTCTATGTTGTCCTGGAGAGCTTGCAGAGCACTGGGGAAAGGCAGGCAGAGAATTCCCTGCTAGCACCTTCTCTGTGCCTGGGAAGCAGAAGTGTTCACATAGCTTCGCAAGAATCGCTTTTGTGCAGAAAACATTAACAGTTGTTCAGAACGAAAGAAAGCACAGAGCCCCAGATTTTATGTTGTCCTGGAGAGCTTGCAGAGCACTGGGGAAAGGCAGGCAGAGAATTCCCTGCTAGCACCTTCTCTGTGCCTGGGAAGCAGAAGTGTTCACATTGCTTCGCAAGAATCGCTTTTGTGCAGAAAACAGTAACACTTGTTCAGAAGGAAAGAAAGCACAGAGCCCCAGATTTGCTGTTGACCTGGAGAGCTTGCAGAGCACTGGGGAAAGGCAGGCAGAGAATTCCCTGATAGCACCTTCTCTGTGCCTGTTCACATTGCTTCGCAGAATCGCTTTTGTGCAGAAAACAGTAACACTTGTTCAGAACGAAAGAAAGCACAGAGCCCCAGATTCTATGTTGTCCTGGAGAGCTTGCAGAGCACTGGGGAAAGGTAGGCAGAGAATTCCCTGCTAGCACCTTCTCTGTGCCTGGGAAGCAGAAGTGTTCACATTGCTTCGCAGAATCGCTTTTGTGCAGAAAACAGTAACACTTGTTCAGAAGGAAAGAAAGCACAGAGCCCCAGATTTTATGTTGTCCTGGAGAGCTTGCAGAGCACTGGGGAAAGGCAGGCAGAGAATTCCTTGCTAGCACCTTCTCTGTGCCTGGGAAGCAGAAGTGTTCACATTGCTTCGCAGAATCGCTTTTGTGCAGAAAACAGTAACACTTGTTCAGAAGGAAAGAAAGCACAGAGCCCCAGATTCTATGTTGTCCTGGAGAGCTTGCAGAGCACTGGGGAAAGGCAGGCAGAGAATTCCCTGATAGCACCTTCTCTGTGCCTGTTCACATTGCTTCGCAGAATCGCTTTTGTGCAGAAAACAGTAACACTTGTTCAGAAGGAAAGAAAGCACAGAGCCCCAGATTCTATGTTGTCCTGGAGAGCTTGCAGAGCACTGGGGAAAGGCAGGCAGAGAATTCCCTGATAGCACCTTCTCTGTGCCTGTTCACATTGCTTCGCAGAATCGCTTTTGTGCAGAAAACAGTAACACTTGTTCAGAAGGAAAGAAAGCACAGAGCCCCAGATTCTATGTTGTCCTGGAGAGCTTGCAGAGCACTGGGGAAAGGTAGGCAGAGAATTCCCTGCTAGCACCTTCTCTGTGCCTGGGAAGCAGAAGTGTTCACATTGCTTCGCAGAATCGTTTTTGTGCAGAAAACAGTAACACTTGTTCAAAAGGAAAGAAAGCACAGAGCCCCAGATTTTATGTTGTCCTGGAGAGCTTGCAGAGCACTGGGGAAAGGCAGGCAGAGAATTCCCTGATAGCACCTTCTCTGTGCCTGGGAAGCAAAAGTGTTCACATTGCTTCACAGAATCGCTTTTGTGCAGAAAACAGTAACACTTGTTCAGAAGGAAAGAAAGCACAGAGCCCCAGATTCTATGTTGTCCTGGAGAGCTTGCAGAGCACTGGGGAAAGGCAGGCAGAGAATTCCCTGCTAGCACCTTCTCTGTGCCTGGGAAGCAGAAGTGTTCACATTGCTTCGCAAGAATCGCTTTTGTGCAGAAAACAGTAACAGTTGTTCAGAACGAAAGAAAGCACAGAGCCCCAGATTTTATGTTGTCCTGGAGAGCTTGCAGAGCACTGGGGAAAGGCAGGCAGAGAATTCCCTGATAGCACCTTCTCTGTGCCTGTTCACATTGCTTCGCAGAATCGCTTTTGTGCAGAAAACAGTAACACTTGTTCAGAAGGAAAGAAAGCACAGAGCCCCAGATTTTATGTTGTCCTGGAGAGCTTGCAGAGCACTGGGGAAAGGCAGGCAGAGAATTCCCTGATAGCACCTTCTCTGTGCCTGTTCACATTGCTTCGCAGAATCGCTTTTGTGCAGAAAACAGTAACACTTGTTCAGAAGGAAAGAAAGCACAGCGCCCCAGATTCTATGTTGTCCTGGAGAGCTTGCAGAGCACTGGGGAAAGGCAGGCAGAGAATTCCCTGCTAGCACCTTCTCTGTGCCTGGGAAGCAAAAGTGTTCACATTGCTTCACAGAATCGCTTTTGTGCAGAAAACAGTAACACTTGTTCAGAAGGAAAGAAAGCACAGAGCCCCAGATTCTATGTTGTCCTGGAGAGCTTGCAGAGCACTGGGGAAAGGCAGGCAGAGAATTCCCTGCTAGCACCTTCTCTGTGCCTGGGAAGCAGAAGTGTTCACATTGCTTCGCAGAATCGCTTTTGTGCAGAAAACAGTAACACTTGTTCAGAAGGAAAGAAAGCACAGAGCCCCAGATTCTATGTTGTCCTGGAGAGCTTGCAGAGCACTGGGGAAAGGCAGGCAGAGAATTCCCTGATAGCACCTTCTCTGTGCCTGTTCACATTGCTTCGCAGAATCGCTTTTGTGCAGAAAACAGTAACACTTGTTCAGAAGGAAAGAAAGCACAGAGCCCCAGATTCTATGTTGTCCTGGAGAGCTTGCAGAGCACTGGGGAAAGGCAGGCAGAGAATTCCCTGATAGCACCTTCTCTGTGCCTGTTCACATTGCTTCGCAGAATCGCTTTTGTGCAGAAAACAGTAACACTTGTTCAGAAGGAAAGAAAGCACAGAGCCCCAGATTCTATGTTGTCCTGGAGAGCTTGCAGAGCACTGGGGAAAGGTAGGCAGAGAATTCCCTGCTAGCACCTTCTCTGTGCCTGGGAAGCAGAAGTGTTCACATTGCTTCGCAGAATCGTTTTTGTGCAGAAAACAGTAACACTTGTTCAAAAGGAAAGAAAGCACAGAGCCCCAGATTTTATGTTGTCCTGGAGAGCTTGCAGAGCACTGGGGAAAGGCAGGCAGAGAATTCCCTGATAGCACCTTCTCTGTGCCTGGGAAGCAAAAGTGTTCACATTGCTTCACAGAATCGCTTTTGTGCAGAAAACAGTAACACTTGTTCAGAAGGAAAGAAAGCACAGAGCCCCAGATTCTATGTTGTCCTGGAGAGCTTGCAGAGCACTGGGGAAAGGCAGGCAGAGAATTCCCTGCTAGCACCTTCTCTGTGCCTGGGAAGCAGAAGTGTTCACATTGCTTCGCAAGAATCGCTTTTGTGCAGAAAACAGTAACAGTTGTTCAGAACGAAAGAAAGCACAGAGCCCCAGATTTTATGTTGTCCTGGAGAGCTTGCAGAGCACTGGGGAAAGGCAGGCAGAGAATTCCCTGATAGCACCTTCTCTGTGCCTGTTCACATTGCTTCGCAGAATCGCTTTTGTGCAGAAAACAGTAACACTTGTTCAGAAGGAAAGAAAGCACAGAGCCCCAGATTTTATGTTGTCCTGGAGAGCTTGCAGAGCACTGGGGAAAGGCAGGCAGAGAATTCCCTGATAGCACCTTCTCTGTGCCTGTTCACATTGCTTCGCAGAATCGCTTTTGTGCAGAAAACAGTAACACTTGTTCAGAAGGAAAGAAAGCACAGCGCCCCAGATTCTATGTTGTCCTGGAGAGCTTGCAGAGCACTGGGGAAAGGCAGGCAGAGAATTCCCTGCTAGCACCTTCTCTGTGCCTGGGAAGCAAAAGTGTTCACATTGCTTCACAGAATCGCTTTTGTGCAGAAAACAGTAACACTTGTTCAGAAGGAAAGAAAGCACAGAGCCCCAGATTCTATGTTGTCCTGGAGAGCTTGCAGAGCACTGGGGAAAGGCAGGCAGAGAATTCCCTGCTAGCACCTTCTCTGTGCCTGGGAAGCAGAAGTGTTCACATTGCTTCGCAGAATCGCTTTTGTGCAGAAAACAGTAACACTTGTTCAGAAGGAAAGAAAGCACAGAGCCCCAGATTTTATGTTGTCCTGGAGAGCTTGCAGAGCACTGGGGAAAGGCAGGCAGAGAATTCCCTGCTAGCACCTTCTCTGTGCCTGGGAAGCAGAAGTGTTCACATTGCTTCACAGAATCGCTTTTGTGCAGAAAACAGTAACACTTGTTCAGAAGGAAAGAAAGCACAGAGCCCCAGATTCTATGTTGTCCTGGAGAGCTTGCAGAGCACTGGGGAAAGGCAGGCAGAGAATTCCCTGCTAGCACCTTCTCTGTGCCTGGGAAGCAGAAGTGTTCACATAGCTTCGCAAGAATCGCTTTTGTGCAGAAAACAGTAACAGTTGTTCAGAACGAAAGAAAGCACAGAGCCCCAGATTTTATGTTGTCCTGGAGAGCTTGCAGAGCACTGGGGAAAGGCAGGCAGAGAATTCCCTGCTAGCACCTTCTCTGTGCCTGGGAAGCAGAAGTGTTCACATTGCTTCGCAAGAATCGCTTTTGTGCAGAAAACAGTAACACTTGTTCAGAAGGAAAGAAAGCACAGAGCCCCAGATTTGCTGTTGACCTGGAGAGCTTGCAGAGCACTGGGGAAAGGCAGGCAGAGAATTCCCTGATAGCACCTTCTCTGTGCCTGTTCACATTGCTTCGCAGAATCGCTTTTGTGCAGAAAACAGTAACACTTGTTCAGAACGAAAGAAAGCACAGAGCCCCAGATTCTATGTTGTCCTGGAGAGCTTGCAGAGCACTGGGGAAAGGTAGGCAGAGAATTCCCTGCTAGCACCTTCTCTGTGCCTGGGAAGCAGAAGTGTTCACATTGCTTCACAGAATCGCTTTTGTGCAGAAAACAGTAACACTTGTTCAGAAGGAAAGAAAGCACAGAGCCCCAGATTTTATGTTGTCCTGGAGAGCTTGCAGAGCACTGGGGAAAGGCAGGCAGAGAATTCCCTGCTAGCACCTTCTCTGTGCCTGGGAAGCAGAAGTGTTCACATTGCTTCGCAAGAATCGCTTTTGTGCAGAAAACAGTAACACTTGTTCAGAAGGAAAGAAAGCACAGAGCCCCAGATTCTATGTTGTCCTGGAGAGCTTGCAGAGCACTGGGGAAAGGCAGGCAGAGAATTCCTTGCTAGCACCTTCTCTGTGCCTGGGAAGCAGAAGTGTTCACATTGCTTCGCAGAATCGCTTTTGTGCAGAAAACAGTAACACTTGTTCAGAAGGAAAGAAAGCACAGAGCCCCAGATTCTATGTTGTCCTGGAGAGCTTGCAGAGCACTGGGGAAAGGCAGGCAGAGAATTCCCTGATAGCACCTTCTCTGTGCCTGTTCACATTGCTTCGCAGAATCGCTTTTGTGCAGAAAACAGTAACACTTGTTCAGAACGAAAGAAAGCACAGAGCCCCAGATTCTATGTTGTCCTGGAGAGCTTGCAGAGCACTGGGGAAAGGCAGGCAGAGAATTCCCTGCTGGCACCTTCTCTGTGCCTGTTCACATTGTTTCGCAGAATCGCTTTTGTGCAGAAAACAGTAACACTTGTTCAGAAGGAAAGAAAGCACAGAGCCCCAGATTTGCTGTTGTCCTGGAGAGCTTGCAGAGCACTGGGGAAAGGCAGGCAGAGAATTCCCTGCTAGCACCTTCTCTGTGCCTGGGAAGCAGAAGTGTTCACATTGCTTCGCAAGAATCGCTTTTGTGCAGAAAACAGTAACACTTGTTCAGAACGAAAGAAAGCACAGAGCCCCAGATTTGCTGTTGTCCTGGAGAGCTTGCAGAGCACTGGGGAAAGGCAGGCAGAGAATTCCTTGCTAGCACCTTCTCTGTGCCTGGGAAGCAGAAGTGTTCACATTGCTTCGCAAGAATCGCTTTTGTGCAGAAAACAGTAACACTTGTTCAGAAGGAAAGAAAGCACAGAGCCCCAGATTCTATGTTGTCCTGGAGAGCTTGCAGAGCACTGGGGAAAGGCAGGCAGAGAATTCCCTGCTAGCACCTTCTCTGTGCCTGGGAAGCAGAAGTGTTCACATTGCTTCGCAAGAATCGCTTTTGTGCAGAAAACAGTAACACTTGTTCAGAAGGAAAGAAAGCACAGAGCCCCAGATTTGCTGTTGACCTGGAGAGCTTGCAGAGCACTGGGGAAAGGCAGGCAGAGAATTCCCTGATAGCACCTTCTCTGTGCCTGTTCACATTGCTTCGCAGAATCGCTTTTGTGCAGAAAACAGTAACACTTGTTCAGAACGAAAGAAAGCACAGAGCCCCAGATTCTATGTTGTCCTGGAGAGCTTGCAGAGCACTGGGGAAAGGTAGGCAGAGAATTCCCTGATAGCACCTTCTCTGTGCCTGGGAAGCAGAAGTGTTCACATTGCTTCGCAAGAATCGCTTTTGTGCAGAAAACAGTAACACTTGTTCAGAAGGAAAGAAAGCACAGAGCCCCAGATTCTATGTTGTCCTGGAGAGCTTGCAGAGCACTGGGGAAAGGCAGGCAGAGAATTCCCTGCTAGCACCTTCTCTGTGCCTGGGAAGCAGAAGTGTTCACATTGCTTCGCAGAATCGCTTTTGTGCAGAAAACAGTAACACTTGTTCAGAAGGAAAGAAAGCACAGAGCCCCAGATTCTATGTTGTCCTGGAGAGCTTGCAGAGCACTGGGGAAAGGCAGGCAGAGAATTCCCTGCTAGCACCTTCTCTGTGCCTGGGAAGCAGAAGTGTTCACATTGCTTCGCAGAATCGCTTTTGTGCAGAAAACAGTAACACTTGTTCAGAACGAAAGAAAGCACAGAGCCCCAGATTTGATGTTGTCCTGGAGAGCTTGCAGAGCACTGGGGAAAGGCAGGCAGAGAATTCCCTGCTAGCACCTTCTCTGTGCCTGGGAAGCAAAAGTGTTCACATTGCTTCGCAAGAATCGCTTTTGTGCAGAAAACAGTAACACTTGTTCAGAAGGAAAGAAAGCACAGAGCCCCAGATTCTATGTTGTCCTGGAGAGCTTGCAGAGCACTGGGGAAAGGCAGGCAGAGAATTCCTTGCTAGCACCTTCTCTGTGCCTGGGAAGCAGAAGTGTTCACATTGCTTCGCAGAATCGCTTTTGTGCAGAAAACAGTAACACTTGTTCAGAAGGAAAGAAAGCACAGAGCCCCAGATTTGCTGTTGACCTGGAGAGCTTGCAGAGCACTGGGGAAAGGCAGGCAGAGAATTCCCTGATAGCACCTTCTCTGTGCCTGTTCACATTGCTTCGCAGAATCGCTTTTGTGCAGAAAACAGTAACACTTGTTCAGAAGGAAAGAAAGCACAGAGCCCCAGATTTTATGTTGTCCTGGAGAGCTTGCAGAGCACTGGGGAAAGGCAGGCAGAGAATTCCCTGATAGCACCTTCTCTGTGCCTCTTCACATTGCTTCGCAGAATCGCTTTTGTGCAGAAAACAGTAACACTTGTTCAGAACGAAAGAAAGCACAGAGCCCCAGATTCTATCTTGTCCTGGAGAGCTTGCAGAGCACTGGGGAAAGGTAGGCAGAGAATTCCCTGCTAGCACCTTCTCTGTGCCTGGGAAGCAGAAGTGTTCACATTGCTTCGCAGAATCGTTTTTGTGCAGAAAACAGTAACACTTGTTCAGAAGGAAAGAAAGCACAGCGCCCCAGATTCTATGTTGTCCTGGAGAGCTTGCAGAGCACTGGGGAAAGGCAGGCAGAGAATTCCCTGCTAGCACCTTCTCTGTGCCTGGGAAGCAGAAGTGTTCACATTGCTTCGCAAGAATCGCTTTTGTGCAGAAAACAGTAACAGTTGTTCAGAACGAAAGAAAGCACAGAGCCCCAGATTCTATGTTGTCCTGGAGAGCTTGCAGAGCACTGGGGAAAGGCAGGCAGAGAATTCCCTGCTAGCACCTTCTCTGTGCCTGGGAAGCAGAAGTGTTCACATTGCTTCGCAGAATCGCTTTTGTGCAGAAAACAGTAACACTTGTTCAGAAGGAAAGAAAGCACAGAGCCCCAGATTCTATGTTGTCCTGGAGAGCTTGCAGAGCACTGGGGAAAGGCAGGCAGAGAATTCCCTGATAGCACCTTCTCTGTGCCTGTTCACATTGCTTCGCAGAATCGCTTTTGTGCAGAAAACAGTAACACTTGTTCAGAAGGAAAGAAAGCACAGAGCCCCAGATTCTATGTTGTCCTGGAGAGCTTGCAGAGCACTGGGGAAAGGCAGGCAGAGAATTCCCTGATAGCACCTTCTCTGTGCCTGTTCACATTGCTTCGCAGAATCGCTTTTGTGCAGAAAACAGTAACACTTGTTCAGAAGGAAAGAAAGCACAGAGCCCCAGATTCTATGTTGTCCTGGAGAGCTTGCAGAGCACTGGGGAAAGGTAGGCAGAGAATTCCCTGCTAGCACCTTCTCTGTGCCTGGGAAGCAGAAGTGTTCACATTGCTTCGCAGAATCGCTTTTGTGCAGAAAACAGTAACACTTGTTCAGAAGGAAAGAAAGCACAGAGCCCCAGATTCTATGTTGTCCTGGAGAGCTTGCAGAGCACTGGGGAAAGGCAGGCAGAGAATTCCCTGCTAGCACCTTCTCTGTGCCTGGGAAGCAAAAGTGTTCACATTGCTTCACAGAATCGCTTTTGTGCAGAAAACAGTAACACTTGTTCAGAAGGAAAGAAAGCACAGAGCCCCAGATTCTATGTTGTCCTGGAGAGCTTGCAGAGCACTGGGGAAAGGCAGGCAGAGAATTCCCTGCTAGCACCTTCTCTGTGCCTGGGAAGCAGAAGTGTTCACATTGCTTCGCAGAATCGCTTTTGTGCAGAAAACAGTAACACTTGTTCAGAAGGAAAGAAAGCACAGAGCCCCAGATTTGATGTTGTCCTGGAGAGCTTGCAGAGCACTGGGGAAAGGCAGGCAGAGAATTCCCTGCTAGCACCTTCTCTGTGCCTGGGAAGCAAAAGTGTTCACATTGCTTCGCAAGAATCGCTTTTGTGCAGAAAACAGTAACACTTGTTCAGAAGGAAAGAAAGCACAGAGCCCCAGATTCTATGTTGTCCTGGAGAGCTTGCAGAGCACTGGGGAAAGGCAGGCAGAGAATTCCTTGCTAGCACCTTCTCTGTGCCTGGGAAGCAGAAGTGTTCACATTGCTTCGCAGAATCGCTTTTGTGCAGAAAACAGTAACACTTGTTCAGAAGGAAAGAAAGCACAGAGCCCCAGATTCTATGTTGTCCTGGAGAGCTTGCAGAGCACTGGGGAAAGGCAGGCAGAGAATTCCCTGATAGCACCTTCTCTGTGCCTGTTCACATTGCTTCGCAGAATCGCTTTTGTGCAGAAAACAGTAACACTTGTTCAGAAGGAAAGAAAGCACAGAGCCCCAGATTTTATGTTGTCCTGGAGAGCTTGCAGAGCACTGGGGAAAGGCAGGCAGAGAATTCCCTGATAGCACCTTCTCTGTGCCTCTTCACATTGCTTCGCAGAATCGCTTTTGTGCAGAAAACAGTAACACTTGTTCAGAACGAAAGAAAGCACAGAGCCCCAGATTCTATCTTGTCCTGGAGAGCTTGCAGAGCACTGGGGAAAGGTAGGCAGAGAATTCCCTGCTAGCACCTTCTCTGTGCCTGGGAAGCAGAAGTGTTCACATTGCTTCGCAGAATCGTTTTTGTGCAGAAAACAGTAACACTTGTTCAGAAGGAAAGAAAGCACAGCGCCCCAGATTCTATGTTGTCCTGGAGAGCTTGCAGAGCACTGGGGAAAGGCAGGCATAGAATTCCCTGCTAGCACCTTCTCTGTGCCTGGGAAGCAGAAGTGTTCACATTGCTTCGCAAGAATCGCTTTTGTGCAGAAAACAGTAACAGTTGTTCAGAACGAAAGAAAGCACAGAGCCCCAGATTCTATGTTGTCCTGGAGAGCTTGCAGAGCACTGGGGAAAGGCAGGCAGAGAATTCCCTGATAGCACCTTCTCTGTGCCTGTTCACATTGCTTCGCTGAATCGCTTTTGTGCAGAAAACAGTAACACTTGTTCAGAAGGAAAGAAAGCACAGAGCCCCAGATTCTATGTTGTCCTGGAGAGCTTGCAGAGCACTGGGGAAAGGCAGGCAGAGAATTCCCTGATAGCACCTTCTCTGTGCCTGTTCACATTGCTTCGCAGAATCGCTTTTGTGCAGAAAACAGTAACACTTGTTCAGAAGGAAAGAAAGCACAGAGCCCCAGATTCTATGTTGTCCTGGAGAGCTTGCAGAGCACTGGGGAAAGGTAGGCAGAGAATTCCCTGCTAGCACCTTCTCTGTGCCTGGGAAGCAGAAGTGTTCACATTGCTTCGCAGAATCGCTTTTGTGCAGAAAACAGTAACACTTGTTCAGAAGGAAAGAAAGCACAGAGCCCCAGATTCTATGTTGTCCTGGAGAGCTTGCAGAGCACTGGGGAAAGGCAGGCAGAGAATTCCCTGCTAGCACCTTCTCTGTGCCTGGGAAGCAAAAGTGTTCACATTGCTTCACAGAATCGCTTTTGTGCAGAAAACAGTAACACTTGTTCAGAAGGAAAGAAAGCACAGAGCCCCAGATTCTATGTTGTCCTGGAGAGCTTGCAGAGCACTGGGGAAAGGCAGGCAGAGAATTCCCTGCTAGCACCTTCTCTGTGCCTGGGAAGCAGAAGTGTTCACATTGCTTCGCAAGAATCGCTTTTGTGCAGAAAACAGTAACAGTTGTTCAGAACGAAAGAAAGCACAGAGCCCCAGATTTTATGTTGTCCTGGAGAGCTTGCAGAGCACTGGGGAAAGGCAGGCAGAGAATTCCCTGATAGCACCTTCTCTGTGCCTGTTCACATTGCTTCGCAGAATCGCTTTTGTGCAGAAAACAGTAACACTTGTTCAGAAGGAAAGAAAGCACAGCGCCCCAGATTCTATGTTGTCCTGGAGAGCTTGCAGAGCACTGGGGAAAGGCAGGCAGAGAATTCCCTGCTAGCACCTTCTCTGTGCCTGGGAAGCAGAAGTGTTCACATTGCTTCGCAAGAATCGCTTTTGTGCAGAAAACAGTAACAGTTGTTCAGAACAAAAGAAAGCACAGAGCCCCAGATTCTATGTTGTCCTGGAGAGCTTGCAGAGCACTGGGGAAAGGCAGGCAGAGAATTCCCTGCTAGCACCTTCTCTGTGCCTGGGAAGCAAAAGTGTTCACATTGCTTCACAGAATCGCTTTTGTGCAGAAAACAGTAACAGTTGTTCAGAAGGAAAGAAAGCACAGAGCCCCAGATTCTATGTTGTCCTGGAGAGCTTGCAGAGCACTGGGGAAAGGCAGGCAGAGAATTCCCTGCTAGCACCTTCTCTGTGCCTGGGAAGCAGAAGTGTTCACATTGCTTCGCAGAATCGCTTTTGTGCAGAAAACAGTAACACTTGTTCAGAAGGAAAGAAAGCACAGCGCCCCAGATTCTATGTTGTCCTGGAGAGCTTGCAGAGCACTGGGGAAAGGCAGGCAGAGAATTCCCTGATAGCACCTTCTCTGTGCCTGTTCACATTGCTTCGCAGAATCGCTTTTGTGCAGAAAACAGTAACACTTGTTCAGAACGAAAGAAAGCACAGAGCCCCAGATTCTATGTTGTCCTGGAGAGCTTGCAGAGCACTGGGGAAAGGTAGGCAGAGAATTCCCTGCTAGCACCTTCTCTGTGCCTGGGAAGCAGAAGTGTTCACATTGCTTCGCAGAATCGCTTTTGTGCAGAAAACAGTAACACTTGTTCAGAAGGAAAGAAAGCACAGCGCCCCAGATTCTATGTTGTCCTGGAGAGCTTGCAGAGCACTGGGGAAAGGCAGGCAGAGAATTCCCTGCTAGCACCTTCTCTGTGCCTGGGAAGCAGAAGTGTTCACATTGCTTCGCAAGAATCGCTTTTGTGCAGAAAACAGTAACACTTGTTCAGAACGAAAGAAAGCACAGAGCCCCAGATTCTATGTTGTCCTGGAGAGCTTGCAGAGCACTGGGGAAAGGCAGGCAGAGAATTCCCTGCTAGCACCTTCTCTGTGCCTGGGAAGCAGAAGTGTTCACATTGCTTCGCAAGAATCGCTTTTGTGCAGAAAACAGTAACACTTGTTCAGAAGGAAAGAAAGCACAGAGCCCCAGATTTGCTGTTGACCTGGAGAGCTTGCAGAGCACTGGGGAAAGGCAGGCAGAGAATTCCCTGATAGCACCTTCTCTGTGCCTGTTCACATTGCTTCGCAGAATCGCTTTTGTGCAGAAAACAGTAACACTTGTTCAGAAGGAAAGAAAGCACAGAGCCCCAGATTCTATGTTGTCCTGGAGAGCTTGCAGAGCACTGGGGAAAGGTAGGCAGAGAATTCCCTGATAGCACCTTCTCTGTGCCTGGGAAGCAGAAGTGTTCACATTGCTTCGCAGAATCGCTTTTGTGCAGAAAACAGTAACACTTGTTCAGAAGGAAAGAAAGCACAGAGCCCCAGATTTTATGTTGTCCTGGAGAGCTTGCAGAGCACTGGGGAAAGGCAGGCAGAGAATTCCCTGCTAGCACCTTCTCTGTGCCTGGGAAGCAGAAGTGTTCACATTGCTTCGCAGAATCGCTTTTGTGCAGAAAACAGTAACACTTGTTCAGAAGGAAAGAAAGCACAGAGCCCCAGATTCTATGTTGTCCTGGAGAGCTTGCAGAGCACTGGGGAAAGGCAGGCAGAGAATTCCCTGCTAGCACCTTCTCTGTGCCTGGGAAGCAGAAGTGTTCACATTGCTTCGCAGAATCGCTTTTGTGCAGAAAACAGTAACACTTGTTCAGAAGGAAAGAAAGCACAGAGCCCCAGATTCTATGTTGTCCTGGAGAGCTTGCAGAGCACTGGGGAAAGGCAGGCAGAGAATTCCCTGCTAGCACCTTC
This sequence comes from Strix aluco, assembly GCF_031877795.1. Lineage (NCBI taxonomy): Eukaryota > Metazoa > Chordata > Aves > Strigiformes > Strigidae > Strix > Strix aluco. Next base: position 1,826,894 of record NW_027436514.1, on the reverse strand, counting down.
TCTGTGCCTGGGAAGCAAAAGTGTTCACATTGCTTCGCAAGAATCGCTTTTGTGCAGAAAACAGTAACACTTGTTCAGAAGGAAAGAAAGCACAGAGCCCCAGATTCTATGTTGTCCTGGAGAGCTTGCAGAGCACTGGGGAAAGGCAGGCAGAGAATTCCTTGCTAGCACCTTCTCTGTGCCTGGGAAGCAGAAGTGTTCACATTGCTTCGCAGAATCGCTTTTGTGCAGAAAACAGTAACACTTGTTCAGAAGGAAAGAAAGCACAGAGCCCCAGATTCTATGTTGTCCTGGAGAGCTTGCAGAGCACTGGGGAAAGGCAGGCAGAGAATTCCCTGATAGCACCTTCTCTGTGCCTGTTCACATTGCTTCGCAGAATCGCTTTTGTGCAGAAAACAGTAACACTTGTTCAGAACGAAAGAAAGCACAGAGCCCCAGATTCTATGTTGTCCTGGAGAGCTTGCAGAGCACTGGGGAAAGGCAGGCAGAGAATTCCCTGATAGCACCTTCTCTGTGCCTGTTCACATTGTTTCGCAGAATCGCTTTTGTGCAGAAAACAGTAACACTTGTTCAGAAGGAAAGAAAGCACAGAGCCCCAGATTTTATGTTGTCCTGGAGAGCTTGCAGAGCACTGGGGAAAGGCAGGCAGAGAATTCCCTGATAGCACCTTCTCTGTGCCTGTTCACATTGCTTCGCCGAATCGCTTTTGTGCAGAAAACAGTAACACTTGTTCAGAAGGAAAGAAAGCACAGAGCCCCAGATTCTATGTTGTCCTGGAGAGCTTGCAGAGCACTGGGGAAAGGTAGGCAGAGAATTCCCTGCTAGCACCTTCTCTGTGCCTGGGAAGCAGAAGTGTTCACATTGCTTCGCAGAATCGTTTTTGTGCAGAAAACAGTAACACTTGTTCAGAAGGAAAGAAAGCACAGAGCCCCAGATTTTATGTTGTCCTGGAGAGCTTGCAGAGCACTGGGGAAAGGCAGGCAGAGAATTCCCTGCTAGCACCTTCTCTGTGCCTGGGAAGCAGAAGTGTTCACATTGCTTCGCAGAATCGCTTTTGTGCAGAAAACAGTAACACTTGTTCAGAAGGAAAGAAAGCACAGCGCCCCAGATTCTATGTTGTCCTGGAGAGCTTGCAGAGCACTGGGGAAAGGCAGGCAGAGAATTCCCTGCTAGCACCTTCTCTGTGCCTGGGAAGCAGAAGTGTTCACATTGCTTCGCAAGAATCGCTTTTGTGCAGAAAACAGTAACAGTTGTTCAGAACGAAAGAAAGCACAGAGCCCCAGATTCTATGTTGTCCTGGAGAGCTTGCAGAGCACTGGGGAAAGGCAGGCAGAGAATTCCCTGCTAGCACCTTCTCTGTGCCTGGGAAGCAGAAGTGTTCACATTGCTTCGCAGAATCGCTTTTGTGCAGAAAACAGTAACACTTGTTCAGAAGGAAAGAAAGCACAGAGCCCCAGATTCTATGTTGTCCTGGAGAGCTTGCAGAGCACTGGGGAAAGGCAGGCAGAGAATTCCCTGATAGCACCTTCTCTGTGCCTGTTCACATTGCTTCGCAGAATCGCTTTTGTGCAGAAAACAGTAACACTTGTTCAGAAGGAAAGAAAGCACAGAGCCCCAGATTCTATGTTGTCCTGGAGAGCTTGCAGAGCACTGGGGAAAGGCAGGCAGAGAATTCCCTGATAGCACCTTCTCTGTGCCTGTTCACATTGCTTCGCAGAATCGCTTTTGTGCAGAAAACAGTAACACTTGTTCAGAAGGAAAGAAAGCACAGAGCCCCAGATTCTATGTTGTCCTGGAGAGCTTGCAGAGCACTGGGGAAAGGTAGGCAGAGAATTCCCTGCTAGCACCTTCTCTGTGCCTGGGAAGCAGAAGTGTTCACATTGCTTCGCAAGAATCGTTTTTGTGCAGAAAACAGTAACACTTGTTCAGAAGGAAAGAAAGCACAGAGCCCCAGATTCTATGTTGTCCTGGAGAGCTTGCAGAGCACTGGGGAAAGGCAGGCAGAGAATTCCCTGCTAGCACCTTCTCTGTGCCTGGGAAGCAAAAGTGTTCACATTGCTTCACAGAATCGCTTTTGTGCAGAAAACAGTAACACTTGTTCAGAAGGAAAGAAAGCACAGAGCCCCAGATTCTATGTTGTCCTGGAGAGCTTGCAGAGCACTGGGGAAAGGCAGGCAGAGAATTCCCTGCTAGCACCTTCTCTGTGCCTGGGAAGCAGAAGTGTTCACATTGCTTCGCAAGAATCGCTTTTGTGCAGAAAACAGTAACAGTTGTTCAGAACGAAAGAAAGCACAGAGCCCCAGATTTTATGTTGTCCTGGAGAGCTTGCAGAGCACTGGGGAAAGGCAGGCAGAGAATTCCCTGATAGCACCTTCTCTGTGCCTGTTCACATTGCTTCGCAGAATCGCTTTTGTGCAGAAAACAGTAACACTTGTTCAGAAGGAAAGAAAGCACAGCGCCCCAGATTCTATGTTGTCCTGGAGAGCTTGCAGAGCACTGGGGAAAGGCAGGCAGAGAATTCCCTGATAGCACCTTCTCTGTGCCTGGGAAGCAGAAGTGTTCACATTGCTTCGCAAGAATCGCTTTTGTGCAGAAAACAGTAACACTTGTTCAGAAGGAAAGAAAGCACAGAGCCCCAGATTCTATGTTGTCCTGGAGAGCTTGCAGAGCACTGGGGAAAGGCAGGCAGAGAATTCCCTGCTAGCACCTTCTCTGTGCCTGGGAAGCAAAAGTGTTCACATTGCTTCACAGAATCGCTTTTGTGCAGAAAACAGTAACACTTGTTCAGAAGGAAAGAAAGCACAGAGCCCCAGATTCTATGTTGTCCTGGAGAGCTTGCAGAGCACTGGGGAAAGGCAGGCAGAGAATTCCCTGCTAGCACCTTCTCTGTGCCTGGGAAGCAGAAGTGTTCACATTGCTTCGCAGAATCGCTTTTGTGCAGAAAACAGTAACACTTGTTCAGAAGGAAAGAAAGCACAGCGCCCCAGATTCTATGTTGTCCTGGAGAGCTTGCAGAGCACTGGGGAAAGGCAGGCAGAGAATTCCCTGCTAGCACCTTCTCTGTGCCTGGGAAGCAGAAGTGTTCACATTGCTTCGCAAGAATCGCTTTTGTGCAGAAAACAGTAACAGTTGTTCAGAACGAAAGAAAGCACAGATCCCCAGATTCTATGTTGTCCTGGAGAGCTTGCAGAGCACTGGGGAAAGGCAGGCAGAGAATTCCCTGCTAGCACCTTCTCTGTGCCTGGGAAGCAGAAGTGTTCACATTGCTTCGCAGAATCGCTTTTGTGCAGAAAACAGTAACACTTGTTCAGAAGGAAAGAAAGCACAGAGCCCCAGATTTTATGTTGTCCTGGAGAGCTTGCAGAGCACTGGGGAAAGGCAGGCAGAGAATTCCCTGATAGCACCTTCTCTGTGCCTGTTCACATTGCTTCGCAGAATCGCTTTTGTGCAGAAAACAGTAACACTTGTTCAGAAGGAAAGAAAGCACAGAGCCCCAGATTCTATGTTGTCCTGGAGAGCTTGCAGAGCACTGGGGAAAGGTAGGCAGAGAATTCCCTGCTAGCACCTTCTCTGTGCCTGGGAAGCAGAAGTGTTCACATTGCTTCGCAGAATCGCTTTTGTGCAGAAAACAGTAACACTTGTTCAGAAGGAAAGAAAGCACAGCGCCCCAGATTCTATGTTGTCCTGGAGAGCTTGCAGAGCACTGGGGAAAGGCAGGCAGAGAATTCCCTGCTAGCACCTTCTCTGTGCCTGGGAAGCAGAAGTGTTCACATTGCTTCGCAAGAATCGCTTTTGTGCAGAAAACAGTAACAGTTGTTCAGAACGAAAGAAAGCACAGAGCCCCAGATTCTATGTTGTCCTGGAGAGCTTGCAGAGCACTGGGGAAAGGCAGGCAGAGAATTCCCTGCTAGCACCTTCTCTGTGCCTGGGAAGCAGAAGTGTTCACATTGCTTCGCAGAATCGCTTTTGTGCAGAAAACAGTAACACTTGTTCAGAAGGAAAGAAAGCACAGAGCCCCAGATTTTATGTTGTCCTGGAGAGCTTGCAGAGCACTGGGGAAAGGCAGGCAGAGAATTCCTTGCTAGCACCTTCTCTGTGCCTGGGAAGCAGAAGTGTTCACATTGCTTCGCAGAATCGCTTTTGTGCAGAAAACAGTAACACTTGTTCAGAAGGAAAGAAAGCACAGAGCCCCAGATTCTATGTTGTCCTGGAGAGCTTGCAGAGCACTGGGGAAAGGCAGGCAGAGAATTCCCTGATAGCACCTTCTCTGTGCCTGTTCACATTGCTTCGCAAGAATCGCTTTTGTGCAGAAAACAGTAACACTTGTTCAGAAGGAAAGAAAGCACAGAGCCCCAGATTCTATGTTGTCCTGGAGAGCTTGCAGAGCACTGGGGAAAGGCAGGCAGAGAATTCCCTGCTAGCACCTTCTCTGTGCCTGGGAAGCAGAAGTGTTCACATTGCTTCGCAAGAATCGCTTTTGTGCAGAAAACAGTAACAGTTGTTCAGAAGGAAAGAAAGCACAGAGCCCCAGATTCTATGTTGTCCTGGAGAGCTTGCAGAGCACTGGGGAAAGGCAGGCAGAGAATTCCCTGCTAGCACCTTCTCTGTGCCTGGGAAGCAGAAGTGTTCACATTGCTTCGCAGAATCGCTTTTGTGCAGAAAACAGTAACACTTGTTCAGAAGGAAAGAAAGCACAGAGCCCCAGATTTTATGTTGTCCTGGAGAGCTTGCAGAGCACTGGGGAAAGGCAGGCAGAGAATTCCCTGCTAGCACCTTCTCTGTGCCTGGGAAGCAGAAGTGTTCACATTGCTTCGCAGAATCGCTTTTGTGCAGAAAACAGTAACACTTGTTCAGAAGGAAAGAAAGCACAGAGCCCCAGATTCTATGTTGTCCTGGAGAGCTTGCAGAGCACTGGGGAAAGGCAGGCAGAGAATTCCCTGCTAGCACCTTCTCTGTGCCTGGGAAGCAAAAGTGTTCACATTGCTTCGCAGAATCGCTTTTGTGCAGAAAACAGTAACACTTGTTCAGAAGGAAAGAAAGCACAGAGCCCCAGATTCTATGTTGTCCTGGAGAGCTTGCAGAGCACTGGGGAAAGGCAGGCAGAGAATTCCCTGCTAGCACCTTCTCTGTGCCTGGGAAGCAAAAGTGTTCACATTGCTTCGCAAGAATCGCTTTTGTGCAGAAAACAGTAACACTTGTTCAGAAGGAAAGAAAGCACAGAGCCCCAGATTCTATGTTGTCCTGGAGAGCTTGCAGAGCACTGGGGAAAGGCAGGCAGAGAATTCCTTGCTAGCACCTTCTCTGTGCCTGGGAAGCAGAAGTGTTCACATTGCTTCGCAGAATCGCTTTTGTGCAGAAAACAGTAACACTTGTTCAGAAGGAAAGAAAGCACAGAGCCCCAGATTCTATGTTGTCCTGGAGAGCTTGCAGAGCACTGGGGAAAGGCAGGCAGAGAATTCCCTGATAGCACCTTCTCTGTGCCTGTTCACATTGCTTCGCAGAATCGCTTTTGTGCAGAAAACAGTAACACTTGTTCAGAACGAAAGAAAGCACAGAGCCCCAGATTCTATGTTGTCCTGGAGAGCTTGCAGAGCACTGGGGAAAGGCAGGCAGAGAATTCCCTGATAGCACCTTCTCTGTGCCTGTTCACATTGTTTCGCAGAATCGCTTTTGTGCAGAAAACAGTAACACTTGTTCAGAAGGAAAGAAAGCACAGAGCCCCAGATTTTATGTTGTCCTGGAGAGCTTGCAGAGCACTGGGGAAAGGCAGGCAGAGAATTCCCTGATAGCACCTTCTCTGTGCCTGTTCACATTGCTTCGCCGAATCGCTTTTGTGCAGAAAACAGTAACACTTGTTCAGAAGGAAAGAAAGCACAGAGCCCCAGATTCTATGTTGTCCTGGAGAGCTTGCAGAGCACTGGGGAAAGGTAGGCAGAGAATTCCCTGCTAGCACCTTCTCTGTGCCTGGGAAGCAGAAGTGTTCACATTGCTTCGCAGAATCGTTTTTGTGCAGAAAACAGTAACACTTGTTCAGAAGGAAAGAAAGCACAGAGCCCCAGATTTTATGTTGTCCTGGAGAGCTTGCAGAGCACTGGGGAAAGGCAGGCAGAGAATTCCCTGCTAGCACCTTCTCTGTGCCTGGGAAGCAGAAGTGTTCACATTGCTTCGCAGAATCGCTTTTGTGCAGAAAACAGTAACACTTGTTCAGAAGGAAAGAAAGCACAGCGCCCCAGATTCTATGTTGTCCTGGAGAGCTTGCAGAGCACTGGGGAAAGGCAGGCAGAGAATTCCCTGCTAGCACCTTCTCTGTGCCTGGGAAGCAGAAGTGTTCACATTGCTTCGCAAGAATCGCTTTTGTGCAGAAAACAGTAACAGTTGTTCAGAACGAAAGAAAGCACAGAGCCCCAGATTCTATGTTGTCCTGGAGAGCTTGCAGAGCACTGGGGAAAGGCAGGCAGAGAATTCCCTGCTAGCACCTTCTCTGTGCCTGGGAAGCAGAAGTGTTCACATTGCTTCGCAGAATCGCTTTTGTGCAGAAAACAGTAACACTTGTTCAGAAGGAAAGAAAGCACAGAGCCCCAGATTCTATGTTGTCCTGGAGAGCTTGCAGAGCACTGGGGAAAGGCAGGCAGAGAATTCCCTGATAGCACCTTCTCTGTGCCTGTTCACATTGCTTCGCAGAATCGCTTTTGTGCAGAAAACAGTAACACTTGTTCAGAAGGAAAGAAAGCACAGAGCCCCAGATTCTATGTTGTCCTGGAGAGCTTGCAGAGCACTGGGGAAAGGCAGGCAGAGAATTCCCTGATAGCACCTTCTCTGTGCCTGTTCACATTGCTTCGCAGAATCGCTTTTGTGCAGAAAACAGTAACACTTGTTCAGAAGGAAAGAAAGCACAGAGCCCCAGATTCTATGTTGTCCTGGAGAGCTTGCAGAGCACTGGGGAAAGGTAGGCAGAGAATTCCCTGCTAGCACCTTCTCTGTGCCTGGGAAGCAGAAGTGTTCACATTGCTTCGCAAGAATCGTTTTTGTGCAGAAAACAGTAACACTTGTTCAGAAGGAAAGAAAGCACAGAGCCCCAGATTCTATGTTGTCCTGGAGAGCTTGCAGAGCACTGGGGAAAGGCAGGCAGAGAATTCCCTGCTAGCACCTTCTCTGTGCCTGGGAAGCAAAAGTGTTCACATTGCTTCACAGAATCGCTTTTGTGCAGAAAACAGTAACACTTGTTCAGAAGGAAAGAAAGCACAGAGCCCCAGATTCTATGTTGTCCTGGAGAGCTTGCAGAGCACTGGGGAAAGGCAGGCAGAGAATTCCCTGCTAGCACCTTCTCTGTGCCTGGGAAGCAGAAGTGTTCACATTGCTTCGCAAGAATCGCTTTTGTGCAGAAAACAGTAACAGTTGTTCAGAACGAAAGAAAGCACAGAGCCCCAGATTTTACGTTGTCCTGGAGAGCTTGCAGAGCACTGGGGAAAGGCAGGCAGAGAATTCCCTGATAGCACCTTCTCTGTGCCTGTTCACATTGCTTCGCAGAATCGCTTTTGTGCAGAAAACAGTAACACTTGTTCAGAAGGAAAGAAAGCACAGCGCCCCAGATTCTATGTTGTCCTGGAGAGCTTGCAGAGCACTGGGGAAAGGCAGGCAGAGAATTCCCTGCTAGCACCTTCTCTGTGCCTGGGAAGCAGAAGTGTTCACATTGCTTCGCAAGAATCGCTTTTGTGCAGAAAACAGTAACAGTTGTTCAGAACAAAAGAAAGCACAGAGCCCCAGATTCTATGTTGTCCTGGAGAGCTTGCAGAGCACTGGGGAAAGGCAGGCAGAGAATTCCCTGCTAGCACCTTCTCTGTGCCTGGGAAGCAAAAGTGTTCACATTGCTTCACAGAATCGCTTTTGTGCAGAAAACAGTAACACTTGTTCAGAAGGAAAGAAAGCACAGAGCCCCAGATTCTATGTTGTCCTGGAGAGCTTGCAGAGCACTGGGGAAAGGCAGGCAGAGAATTCCCTGATAGCACCTTCTCTGTGCCTGTTCACATTGCTTCGCAGAATCGCTTTTGTGCAGAAAACAGTAACACTTGTTCAGAACGAAAGAAAGCACAGAGCCCCAGATTCTATGTTGTCCTGGAGAGCTTGCAGAGCACTGGGGAAAGGCAGGCAGAGAATTCCCTGATAGCACCTTCTCTGTGCCTGTTCACATTGTTTCGCAGAATCGCTTTTGTGCAGAAAACAGTAACACTTGTTCAGAAGGAAAGAAAGCACAGAGCCCCAGATTTTATGTTGTCCTGGAGAGCTTGCAGAGCACTGGGGAAAGGCAGGCAGAGAATTCCCTGATAGCACCTTCTCTGTGCCTGTTCACATTGCTTCGCCGAATCGCTTTTGTGCAGAAAACAGTAACACTTGTTCAGAAGGAAAGAAAGCACAGAGCCCCAGATTCTATGTTGTCCTGGAGAGCTTGCAGAGCACTGGGGAAAGGTAGGCAGAGAATTCCCTGCTAGCACCTTCTCTGTGCCTGGGAAGCAGAAGTGTTCACATTGCTTCGCAGAATCGTTTTTGTGCAGAAAACAGTAACACTTGTTCAGAAGGAAAGAAAGCACAGAGCCCCAGATTTTATGTTGTCCTGGAGAGCTTGCAGAGCACTGGGGAAAGGCAGGCAGAGAATTCCCTGCTAGCACCTTCTCTGTGCCTGGGAAGCAGAAGTGTTCACATTGCTTCGCAGAATCGCTTTTGTGCAGAAAACAGTAACACTTGTTCAGAAGGAAAGAAAGCACAGCGCCCCAGATTCTATGTTGTCCTGGAGAGCTTGCAGAGCACTGGGGAAAGGCAGGCAGAGAATTCCCTGCTAGCACCTTCTCTGTGCCTGGGAAGCAGAAGTGTTCACATTGCTTCGCAAGAATCGCTTTTGTGCAGAAAACAGTAACAGTTGTTCAGAACGAAAGAAAGCACAGAGCCCCAGATTCTATGTTGTCCTGGAGAGCTTGCAGAGCACTGGGGAAAGGCAGGCAGAGAATTCCCTGCTAGCACCTTCTCTGTGCCTGGGAAGCAGAAGTGTTCACATTGCTTCGCAGAATCGCTTTTGTGCAGAAAACAGTAACACTTGTTCAGAAGGAAAGAAAGCACAGAGCCCCAGATTCTATGTTGTCCTGGAGAGCTTGCAGAGCACTGGGGAAAGGCAGGCAGAGAATTCCCTGATAGCACCTTCTCTGTGCCTGTTCACATTGCTTCGCAGAATCGCTTTTGTGCAGAAAACAGTAACACTTGTTCAGAAGGAAAGAAAGCACAGAGCCCCAGATTCTATGTTGTCCTGGAGAGCTTGCAGAGCACTGGGGAAAGGCAGGCAGAGAATTCCCTGATAGCACCTTCTCTGTGCCTGTTCACATTGCTTCGCAGAATCGCTTTTGTGCAGAAAACAGTAACACTTGTTCAGAAGGAAAGAAAGCACAGAGCCCCAGATTCTATGTTGTCCTGGAGAGCTTGCAGAGCACTGGGGAAAGGTAGGCAGAGAATTCCCTGCTAGCACCTTCTCTGTGCCTGGGAAGCAGAAGTGTTCACATTGCTTCGCAAGAATCGTTTTTGTGCAGAAAACAGTAACACTTGTTCAGAAGGAAAGAAAGCACAGAGCCCCAGATTCTATGTTGTCCTGGAGAGCTTGCAGAGCACTGGGGAAAGGCAGGCAGAGAATTCCCTGCTAGCACCTTCTCTGTGCCTGGGAAGCAAAAGTGTTCACATTGCTTCACAGAATCGCTTTTGTGCAGAAAACAGTAACACTTGTTCAGAAGGAAAGAAAGCACAGAGCCCCAGATTCTATGTTGTCCTGGAGAGCTTGCAGAGCACTGGGGAAAGGCAGGCAGAGAATTCCCTGCTAGCACCTTCTCTGTGCCTGGGAAGCAGAAGTGTTCACATTGCTTCGCAAGAATCGCTTTTGTGCAGAAAACAGTAACAGTTGTTCAGAACGAAAGAAAGCACAGAGCCCCAGATTTTATGTTGTCCTGGAGAGCTTGCAGAGCACTGGGGAAAGGCAGGCAGAGAATTCCCTGCTAGCACCTTCTCTGTGCCTGGGAAGCAGAAGTGTTCACATTGCTTCGCAAGAATCGCTTTTGTGCAGAAAACAGTAACAGTTGTTCAGAACAAAAGAAAGCACAGAGCCCCAGATTCTATGTTGTCCTGGAGAGCTTGCAGAGCACTGGGGAAAGGCAGGCAGAGAATTCCCTGCTAGCACCTTCTCTGTGCCTGGGAAGCAAAAGTGTTCACATTGCTTCACAGAATCGCTTTTGTGCAGAAAACAGTAACACTTGTTCAGAAGGAAAGAAAGCACAGAGCCCCAGATTCTATGTTGTCCTGGAGAGCTTGCAGAGCACTGGGGAAAGGCAGGCAGAGAATTCCCTGCTAGCACCTTCTCTGTGCCTGGGAAGCAGAAGTGTTCACATTGCTTCGCAGAATCGCTTTTGTGCAGAAAACAGTAACACTTGTTCAGAAGGAAAGAAAGCACAGCGCCCCAGATTCTATGTTGTCCTGGAGAGCTTGCAGAGCACTGGGGAAAGGCAGGCAGAGAATTCCCTGCTAGCACCTTCTCTGTGCCTGGGAAGCAGAAGTGTTCACATTGCTTCGCAAGAATCGCTTTTGTGCAGAAAACAGTAACAGTTGTTCAGAACGAAAGAAAGCACAGATCCCCAGATTCTATGTTGTCCTGGAGAGCTTGCAGAGCACTGGGGAAAGGCAGGCAGAGAATTCCCTGCTAGCACCTTCTCTGTGCCTGGGAAGCAGAAGTGTTCACATTGCTTCGCAGAATCGCTTTTGTGCAGAAAACAGTAACACTTGTTCAGAAGGAAAGAAAGCACAGAGCCCCAGATTTTATGTTGTCCTGGAGAGCTTGCAGAGCACTGGGGAAAGGCAGGCAGAGAATTCCCTGATAGCACCTTCTCTGTGCCTGTTCACATTGCTTCGCAGAATCGCTTTTGTGCAGAAAACAGTAACACTTGTTCAGAAGGAAAGAAAGCACAGAGCCCCAGATTCTATGTTGTCCTGGAGAGCTTGCAGAGCACTGGGGAAAGGTAGGCAGAGAATTCCCTGCTAGCACCTTCTCTGTGCCTGGGAAGCAGAAGTGTTCACATTGCTTCGCAGAATCGCTTTTGTGCAGAAAACAGTAACACTTGTTCAGAAGGAAAGAAAGCACAGCGCCCCAGATTCTATGTTGTCCTGGAGAGCTTGCAGAGCACTGGGGAAAGGCAGGCAGAGAATTCCCTGCTAGCACCTTCTCTGTGCCTGGGAAGCAGAAGTGTTCACATTGCTTCGCAAGAATCGCTTTTGTGCAGAAAACAGTAACAGTTGTTCAGAACGAAAGAAAGCACAGAGCCCCAGATTCTATGTTGTCCTGGAGAGCTTGCAGAGCACTGGGGAAAGGCAGGCAGAGAATTCCCTGCTAGCACCTTCTCTGTGCCTGGGAAGCAGAAGTGTTCACATTGCTTCGCAGAATCGCTTTTGTGCAGAAAACAGTAACACTTGTTCAGAAGGAAAGAAAGCACAGAGCCCCAGATTTTATGTTGTCCTGGAGAGCTTGCAGAGCACTGGGGAAAGGCAGGCAGAGAATTCCTTGCTAGCACCTTCTCTGTGCCTGGGAAGCAGAAGTGTTCACATTGCTTCGCAGAATCGCTTTTGTGCAGAAAACAGTAACACTTGTTCAGAAGGAAAGAAAGCACAGAGCCCCAGATTCTATGTTGTCCTGGAGAGCTTGCAGAGCACTGGGGAAAGGCAGGCAGAGAATTCCCTGATAGCACCTTCTCTGTGCCTGTTCACATTGCTTCGCAGAATCGCTTTTGTGCAGAAAACAGTAACACTTGTTCAGAAGGAAAGAAAGCACAGAGCCCCAGATTCTATGTTGTCCTGGAGAGCTTGCAGAGCACTGGGGAAAGGCAGGCAGAGAATTCCCTGCTAGCACCTTCTCTGTGCCTGGGAAGCAGAAGTGTTCACATTGCTTCGCAAGAATCGCTTTTGTGCAGAAAACAGTAACAGTTGTTCAGAAGGAAAGAAAGCACAGAGCCCCAGATTCTATGTTGTCCTGGAGAGCTTGCAGAGCACTGGGGAAAGGCAGGCAGAGAATTCCCTGCTAGCACCTTCTCTGTGCCTGGGAAGCAGAAGTGTTCACATTGCTTCGCAGAATCGCTTTTGTGCAGAAAACAGTAACACTTGTTCAGAAGGAAAGAAAGCACAGAGCCCCAGATTTTATGTTGTCCTGGAGAGCTTGCAGAGCACTGGGGAAAGGCAGGCAGAGAATTCCCTGCTAGCACCTTCTCTGTGCCTGGGAAGCAGAAGTGTTCACATTGCTTCGCAGAATCGCTTTTGTGCAGAAAACAGTAACACTTGTTCAGAAGGAAAGAAAGCACAGAGCCCCAGATTCTATGTTGTCCTGGAGAGCTTGCAGAGCACTGGGGAAAGGCAGGCAGAGAATTCCCTGCTAGCACCTTCTCTGTGCCTGGGAAGCAAAAGTGTTCACATTGCTTCGCAGAATCGCTTTTGTGCAGAAAACAGTAACACTTGTTCAGAAGGAAAGAAAGCACAGAGCCCCAGATTCTATGTTGTCCTGGAGAGCTTGCAGAGCACTGGGGAAAGGCAGGCAGAGAATTCCCTGCTAGCACCTTCTCTGTGCCTGGGAAGCAAAAGTGTTCACATTGCTTCGCAAGAATCGCTTTTGTGCAGAAAACAGTAACACTTGTTCAGAAGGAAAGAAAGCACAGAGCCCCAGATTCTATGTTGTCCTGGAGAGCTTGCAGAGCACTGGGGAAAGGCAGGCAGAGAATTCCTTGCTAGCACCTTCTCTGTGCCTGGGAAGCAGAAGTGTTCACATTGCTTCGCAGAATCGCTTTTGTGCAGAAAACAGTAACACTTGTTCAGAAGGAAAGAAAGCACAGAGCCCCAGATTCTATGTTGTCCTGGAGAGCTTGCAGAGCACTGGGGAAAGGCAGGCAGAGAATTCCCTGATAGCACCTTCTCTGTGCCTGTTCACATTGCTTCGCAGAATCGCTTTTGTGCAGAAAACAGTAACACTTGTTCAGAACGAAAGAAAGCACAGAGCCCCAGATTCTATGTTGTCCTGGAGAGCTTGCAGAGCACTGGGGAAAGGCAGGCAGAGAATTCCCTGATAGCACCTTCTCTGTGCCTGTTCACATTGTTTCGCAGAATCGCTTTTGTGCAGAAAACAGTAACACTTGTTCAGAAGGAAAGAAAGCACAGAGCCCCAGATTTTATGTTGTCCTGGAGAGCTTGCAGAGCACTGGGGAAAGGCAGGCAGAGAATTCCCTGATAGCACCTTCTCTGTGCCTGTTCACATTGCTTCGCCGAATCGCTTTTGTGCAGAAAACAGTAACACTTGTTCAGAAGGAAAGAAAGCACAGAGCCCCAGATTCTATGTTGTCCTGGAGAGCTTGCAGAGCACTGGGGAAAGGTAGGCAGAGAATTCCCTGCTAGCACCTTCTCTGTGCCTGGGAAGCAGAAGTGTTCACATTGCTTCGCAGAATCGTTTTTGTGCAGAAAACAGTAACACTTGTTCAGAAGGAAAGAAAGCACAGAGCCCCAGATTTTATGTTGTCCTGGAGAGCTTGCAGAGCACTGGGGAAAGGCAGGCAGAGAATTCCCTGCTAGCACCTTCTCTGTGCCTGGGAAGCAGAAGTGTTCACATTGCTTCGCAGAATCGCTTTTGTGCAGAAAACAGTAACACTTGTTCAGAAGGAAAGAAAGCACAGCGCCCCAGATTCTATGTTGTCCTGGAGAGCTTGCAGAGCACTGGGGAAAGGCAGGCAGAGAATTCCCTGCTAGCACCTTCTCTGTGCCTGGGAAGCAGAAGTGTTCACATTGCTTCGCAAGAATCGCTTTTGTGCAGAAAACAGTAACAGTTGTTCAGAACGAAAGAAAGCACAGAGCCCCAGATTCTATGTTGTCCTGGAGAGCTTGCAGAGCACTGGGGAAAGGCAGGCAGAGAATTCCCTGCTAGCACCTTCTCTGTGCCTGGGAAGCAGAAGTGTTCACATTGCTTCGCAGAATCGCTTTTGTGCAGAAAACAGTAACACTTGTTCAGAAGGAAAGAAAGCACAGAGCCCCAGATTCTATGTTGTCCTGGAGAGCTTGCAGAGCACTGGGGAAAGGCAGGCAGAGAATTCCCTGATAGCACCTTCTCTGTGCCTGTTCACATTGCTTCGCAGAATCGCTTTTGTGCAGAAAACTGTAACACTTGTTCAGAAGGAAAGAAAGCACAGAGCCCCAGATTCTATGTTGTCCTGGAGAGCTTGCAGAGCACTGGGGAAAGGCAGGCAGAGAATTCCCTGATAGCACCTTCTCTGTGCCTGTTCACATTGCTTCGCAGAATCGCTTTTGTGCAGAAAACAGTAACACTTGTTCAGAAGGAAAGAAAGCACAGAGCCCCAGATTCTATGTTGTCCTGGAGAGCTTGCAGAGCACTGGGGAAAGGTAGGCAGAGAATTCCCTGCTAGCACCTTCTCTGTGCCTGGGAAGCAGAAGTGTTCACATTGCTTCGCAAGAATCGTTTTTGTGCAGAAAACAGTAACACTTGTTCAGAAGGAAAGAAAGCACAGAGCCCCAGATTCTATGTTGTCCTGGAGAGCTTGCAGAGCACTGGGGAAAGGCAGGCAGAGAATTCCCTGCTAGCACCTTCTCTGTGCCTGGGAAGCAAAAGTGTTCACATTGCTTCACAGAATCGCTTTTGTGCAGAAAACAGTAACACTTGTTCAGAAGGAAAGAAAGCACAGAGCCCCAGATTCTATGTTGTCCTGGAGAGCTTGCAGAGCACTGGGGAAAGGCAGGCAGAGAATTCCCTGCTAGCACCTTCTCTGTGCCTGGGAAGCAGAAGTGTTCACATTGCTTCGCAAGAATCGCTTTTGTGCAGAAAACAGTAACAGTTGTTCAGAACGAAAGAAAGCACAGAGCCCCAGATTTTACGTTGTCCTGGAGAGCTTGCAGAGCACTGGGGAAAGGCAGGCAGAGAATTCCCTGATAGCACCTTCTCTGTGCCTGTTCACATTGCTTCGCAGAATCGCTTTTGTGCAGAAAACAGTAACACTTGTTCAGAAGGAAAGAAAGCACAGCGCCCCAGATTCTATGTTGTCCTGGAGAGCTTGCAGAGCACTGGGGAAAGGCAGGCAGAGAATTCCCTGCTAGCACCTTCTCTGTGCCTGGGAAGCAGAAGTGTTCACATTGCTTCGCAAGAATCGCTTTTGTGCAGAAAACAGTAACAGTTGTTCAGAACAAAAGAAAGCACAGAGCCCCAGATTCTATGTTGTCCTGGAGAGCTTGCAGAGCACTGGGGAAAGGCAGGCAGAGAATTCCCTGCTAGCACCTTCTCTGTGCCTGGGAAGCAAAAGTGTTCACATTGCTTCACAGAATCGCTTTTGTGCAGAAAACAGTAACAGTTGTTCAGAAGGAAAGAAAGCACAGAGCCCCAGATTCTATGTTGTCCTGGAGAGCTTGCAGAGCACTGGGGAAAGGCAGGCAGAGAATTCCCTGCTAGCACCTTCTCTGTGCCTGGGAAGCAGAAGTGTTCACATTGCTTCGCAGAATCGCTTTTGTGCAGAAAACAGTAACACTTGTTCAGAAGGAAAGAAAGCACAGCGCCCCAGATTCTATGTTGTCCTGGAGAGCTTGCAGAGCACTGGGGAAAGGCAGGCAGAGAATTCCCTGCTAGCACCTTCTCTGTGCCTGGGAAGCAGAAGTGTTCACATTGCTTCGCAAGAATCGCTTTTGTGCAGAAAACAGTAACAGTTGTTCAGAACGAAAGAAAGCACAGATCCCCAGATTCTATGTTGTCCTGGAGAGCTTGCAGAGCACTGGGGAAAGGCAGGCAGAGAATTCCCTGCTAGCACCTTCTCTGTGCCTGGGAAGCAGAAGTGTTCACATTGCTTCGCAGAATCGCTTTTGTGCAGAAAACAGTAACACTTGTTCAGAAGGAAAGAAAGCACAGAGCCCCAGATTTTATGTTGTCCTGGAGAGCTTGCAGAGCACTGGGGAAAGGCAGGCAGAGAATTCCCTGATAGCACCTTCTCTGTGCCTGTTCACATTGCTTCGCAGAATCGCTTTTGTGCAGAAAACAGTAACACTTGTTCAGAACGAAAGAAAGCACAGAGCCCCAGATTCTATGTTGTCCTGGAGAGCTTGCAGAGCACTGGGGAAAGGTAGGCAGAGAATTCCCTGCTAGCACCTTCTCTGTGCCTGGGAAGCAGAAGTGTTCACATTGCTTCGCAGAATCGCTTTTGTGCAGAAAACAGTAACACTTGTTCAGAAGGAAAGAAAGCACAGCGCCCCAGATTCTATGTTGTCCTGGAGAGCTTGCAGAGCACTGGGGAAAGGCAGGCAGAGAATTCCCTGCTAGCACCTTCTCTGTGCCTGGGAAGCAGAAGTGTTCACATTGCTTCGCAAGAATCGCTTTTGTGCAGAAAACAGTAACAGTTGTTCAGAACGAAAGAAAGCACAGAGCCCCAGATTCTATGTTGTCCTGGAGAGCTTGCAGAGCACTGGGGAAAGGCAGGCAGAGAATTCCCTGCTAGCACCTTCTCTGTGCCTGGGAAGCAGAAGTGTTCACATTGCTTCGCAGAATCGCTTTTGTGCAGAAAACAGTAACACTTGTTCAGAAGGAAAGAAAGCACAGAGCCCCAGATTTTATGTTGTCCTGGAGAGCTTGCAGAGCACTGGGGAAAGGCAGGCAGAGAATTCCTTGCTAGCACCTTCTCTGTGCCTGGGAAGCAGAAGTGTTCACATTGCTTCGCAGAATCGCTTTTGTGCAGAAAACAGTAACACTTGTTCAGAAGGAAAGAAAGCACAGAGCCCCAGATTCTATGTTGTCCTGGAGAGCTTGCAGAGCACTGGGGAAAGGCAGGCAGAGAATTCCCTGATAGCACCTTCTCTGTGCCTGTTCACATTGCTTCGCAGAATCGCTTTTGTGCAGAAAACAGTAACACTTGTTCAGAAGGAAAGAAAGCACAGAGCCCCAGATTCTATGTTGTCCTGGAGAGCTTGCAGAGCACTGGGGAAAGGCAGGCAGAGAATTCCCTGCTAGCACCTTCTCTGTGCCTGGGAAGCAGAAGTGTTCACATTGCTTCGCAAGAATCGCTTTTGTGCAGAAAACAGTAACAGTTGTTCAGAACGAAAGAAAGCACAGAGCCCCAGATTCTATGTTGTCCTGGAGAGCTTGCAGAGCACTGGGGAAAGGCAGGCAGAGAATTCCCTGCTAGCACCTTCTCTGTGCCTGGGAAGCAGAAGTGTTCACATTGCTTCGCAGAATCGCTTTTGTGCAGAAAACAGTAACACTTGTTCAGAAGGAAAGAAAGCACAGAGCCCCAGATTCTATGTTGTCCTGGAGAGCTTGCAGAGCACTGGGGAAAGGCAGGCAGAGAATTCCCTGATAGCACCTTCTCTGTGCCTGTTCACATTGCTTCGCAGAATCGCTTTTGTGCAGAAAACAGTAACACTTGTTCAGAAGGAAAGAAAGCACAGAGCCCCAGATTCTATGTTGTCCTGGAGAGCTTGCAGAGCACTGGGGAAAGGTAGGCAGAGAATTCCCTGCTAGCACCTTCTCTGTGCCTGGGAAGCAGAAGTGTTCACATTGCTTCGCAGAATCGTTTTTGTGCAGAAAACAGTAACACTTGTTCAGAAGGAAAGAAAGCACAGAGCCCCAGATTTTATGTTGTCCTGGAGAGCTTGCAGAGCACTGGGGAAAGGCAGGCAGAGAATTCCCTGCTAGCACCTTCTCTGTGCCTGGGAAGCAAAAGTGTTCACATTGCTTCACAGAATCGCTTTTGTGCAGAAAACAGTAACACTTGTTCAGAAGGAAAGAAAGCACAGAGCCCCAGATTCTATGTTGTCCTGGAGAGCTTGCAGAGCACTGGGGAAAGGCAGGCAGAGAATTCCCTGCTAGCACCTTCTCTGTGCCTGGGAAGCAGAAGTGTTCACATTGCTTCGCAAGAATCGCTTTTGTGCAGAAAACAGTAACAGTTGTTCAGAACGAAAGAAAGCACAGAGCCCCAGATTTTATGTTGTCCTGGAGAGCTTGCAGAGCACTGGGGAAAGGCAGGCAGAGAATTCCCTGATAGCACCTTCTCTGTGCCTGTTCACATTGTTTCGCAGAATCGCTTTTGTGCAGAAAACAGTAACACTTGTTCAGAAGGAAAGAAAGCACAGAGCCCCAGATTTTATGTTGTCCTGGAGAGCTTGCAGAGCACTGGGGAAAGGCAGGCAGAGAATTCCCTGATAGCACCTTCTCTGTGCCTGTTCACATTGCTTCGCAGAATCGCTTTTGTGCAGAAAACAGTAACACTTGTTCAGAAGGAAAGAAAGCACAGCGCCCCAGATTCTATGTTGTCCTGGAGAGCTTGCAGAGCACTGGGGAAAGGCAGGCAGAGAATTCCCTGCTAGCACCTTCTCTGTGCCTGGGAAGCAGAAGTGTTCACATTGCTTCGCAAGAATCGCTTTTGTGCAGAAAACAGTAACAGTTGTTCAGAACGAAAGAAAGCACAGAGCCCCAGATTCTATGTTGTCCTGGAGAGCTTGCAGAGCACTGGGGAAAGGCAGGCAGAGAATTCCCTGCTAGCACCTTCTCTGTGCCTGGGAAGCAGAAGTGTTCACATTGCTTCGCAGAATCGCTTTTGTGCAGAAAACAGTAACACTTGTTCAGAAGGAAAGAAAGCACAGAGCCCCAGATTCTATGTTGTCCTGGAGAGCTTGCAGAGCACTGGGGAAAGGCAGGCAGAGAATTCCCTGCTAGCACCTTCTCTGTGCCTGGGAAGCAGAAGTGTTCACATTGCTTCGCAGAATCGCTTTTGTGCAGAAAACAGTAACACTTGTTCAGAAGGAAAGAAAGCACAGAGCCCCAGATTCTATGTTGTCCTGGAGAGCTTGCAGAGCACTGGGGAAAGGCAGGCAGAGAATTCCCTGATAGCACCTTCTCTGTGCCTGTTCACATTACTTCGCAGAATCACTTTTGTGCAGAAAACAGTAACACTTGTTCAGAAGGAAAGAAAGCACAGAGCCCCAGATTCTATGTTGTCCTGGAGAGCTTGCAGAGCACTGGGGAAAGGCAGGCAGAGAATTCCCTGATAGCACCTTCTCTGTGCCTGTTCATATTGCTTCGCAGAATCGCTTTTGTGCAGAAAACACTAACACTTGTTCAGAACGAAAGAAAGCACAGAGCCCCAGATTCTATGTTGTCCTGGAGAGCTTGCAGAGCACTGGGGAAAGGCAGGCAGAGAATTCGTTGCTAGCACCTTCTCTGTGCGTGGGAAGCAGAAGTGTTCACATTGCTTCGCAAGAATCGCTTTTGTGCAGAAAACAGTAACAGTTGTTCAGAACAAAAGAAAGCACAGAGCCCCAGTTTTTAAGTTGTCCTGGAGAGCTTGCAGAGCACTGGGGAAAGGCAGGCAGAGAATTCCCTGATAGCACCTTCTCTGTGCCTGGGAAGCAGAAGTGTTCACATTGCTTCGCAGAATCGTTTTTGTGCAGAAAACAGTAACACTTGTTCAGAAGGAAAGAAAGCACAGAGCCCCAGATTTTATGTTGTCCTGGAGAGCTTGCAGAGCACTGGGGAAAGGCAGGCAGAGAATTCCCTGCTAGCACCTTCTCTGTGCCTGGGAAGCAAAAGTGTTCACATTGCTTCACAGAATCGCTTTTGTGCAGAAAACAGTAACACTTGTTCAGAAGGAAAGAAAGCACAGAGCCCCAGATTCTATGTTGTCCTGGAGAGCTTGCAGAGCACTGGGGAAAGGCAGGCAGAGAATTCCCTGCTAGCACCTTCTCTGTGCCTGGGAAGCAGAAGTGTTCACATTGCTTCGCAAGAATCGCTTTTGTGCAGAAAACAGTAACAGTTGTTCAGAACGAAAGAAAGCACAGAGCCCCAGATTTTATGTTGTCCTGGAGAGCTTGCAGAGCACTGGGGAAAGGCAGGCAGAGAATTCCCTGATAGCACCTTCTCTGTGCCTGTTCACATTGTTTCGCAGAATCGCTTTTGTGCAGAAAACAGTAACACTTGTTCAGAAGGAAAGAAAGCACAGAGCCCCAGATTTTATGTTGTCCTGGAGAGCTTGCAGAGCACTGGGGAAAGGCAGGCAGAGAATTCCCTGATAGCACCTTCTCTGTGCCTGTTCACATTGCTTCGCAGAATCGCTTTTGTGCAGAAAACAGTAACACTTGTTCAGAAGGAAAGAAAGCACAGCGCCCCAGATTCTATGTTGTCCTGGAGAGCTTGCAGAGCACTGGGGAAAGGCAGGCAGAGAATTCCCTGCTAGCACCTTCTCTGTGCCTGGGAAGCAGAAGTGTTCACATTGCTTCGCAAGAATCGCTTTTGTGCAGAAAACAGTAACAGTTGTTCAGAACGAAAGAAAGCACAGAGCCCCAGATTCTATGTTGTCCTGGAGAGCTTGCAGAGCACTGGGGAAAGGCAGGCAGAGAATTCCCTGCTAGCACCTTCTCTGTGCCTGGGAAGCAGAAGTGTTCACATTGCTTCGCAGAATCGCTTTTGTGCAGAAAACAGTAACACTTGTTCAGAAGGAAAGAAAGCACAGAGCCCCAGATTCTATGTTGTCCTGGAGAGCTTGCAGAGCACTGGGGAAAGGCAGGCAGAGAATTCCCTGATAGCACCTTCTCTGTGCCTGTTCACATTACTTCGCAGAATCACTTTTGTGCAGAAAACAGTAACACTTGTTCAGAAGGAAAGAAAGCACAGAGCCCCAGATTCTATGTTGTCCTGGAGAGCTTGCAGAGCACTGGGGAAAGGCAGGCAGAGAATTCCCTGATAGCACCTTCTCTGTGCCTGTTCATATTGCTTCGCAGAATCGCTTTTGTGCAGAAAACACTAACACTTGTTCAGAACGAAAGAAAGCACAGAGCCCCAGATTCTATGTTGTCCTGGAGAGCTTGCAGAGCACTGGGGAAAGGCAGGCAGAGAATTCGTTGCTAGCACCTTCTCTGTGCGTGGGAAGCAGAAGTGTTCACATTGCTTCGCAAGAATCGCTTTTGTGCAGAAAACAGTAACAGTTGTTCAGAACGAAAGAAAGCACAGAGCCCCAGTTTTTAAGTTGTCCTGGAGAGCTTGCAGAGCACTGGGGAAAGGCAGGCAGAGAATTCCCTGATAGCACCTTCTCTGTGCCTGTTCACATTGCTTCGCAGAATCGCTTTTGTGCAGGAAACAGTAACACTTGTTCAGAACGAAAGAAAGCACAGAGCCCCAGATTTTATGTTGTCCTGGAGAGCTTGCAGAGCACTGGGGAAAGGCAGGCAGAGAATTCCCTGATAGCACCTTCTCTGTGCCTGTTCACATTGCTTCGCAGAATCGCTTTTGTGCAGAAAACAGTAACACTTGTTCAGAAGGAAAGAAAGCACAGAGCCCCAGATTCTATGTTGTCTTGGAGAGCTTGCAGAGCACTGGGGAAAGGCAGGCAGAGAATTCCCTGCTAGCACCTTCTCTGTGCCTGGGAAGCAGAAGTGTTCACATTGCTTCGCAAGAATCGCTTTTGTGCAGAAAACAGTAACAGTTGTTCAGAACGAAAGAAAGCACAGAGCCCCAGATTTTATGTTGTCCTGGAGAGCTTGCAGAGCACTGGGGAAAGGCAGGCAGAGAATTCCCTGATAGCACCTTCTCTGTGCCTGTTCACATTGTTTCGCAGAATCGCTTTTGTGCAGAAAACAGTAACACTTGTTCAGAAGGAAAGAAAGCACAGAGCCCCAGATTTTATGTTGTCCTGGAGAGCTTGCAGAGCACTGGGGAAAGGCAGGCAGAGAATTCCCTGATAGCACCTTCTCTGTGCCTGTTCACATTGCTTCGCAGAATCGCTTTTGTGCAGAAAACAGTAACACTTGTTCAGAAGGAAAGAAAGCACAGCGCCCCAGATTCTATGTTGTCCTGGAGAGCTTGCAGAGCACTGGGGAAAGGCAGGCAGAGAATTCCCTGCTAGCACCTTCTCTGTGCCTGGGAAGCAGAAGTGTTCACATTGCTTCGCAAGAATCGCTTTTGTGCAGAAAACAATAACAGTTGTTCAGAACGAAAGAAAGCACAGAGCCCCAGATTCTATGTTGTCCTGGAGAGCTTGCAGAGCACTGGGGAAAGGCAGGCAGAGAATTCCCTGCTAGCACCTTCTCTGTGCCTGGGAAGCAGAAGTGTTCACATTGCTTCGCAGAATCGCTTTTGTGCAGAAAACAGTAACACTTGTTCAGAAGGAAAGAAAGCACAGAGCCCCAGATTCTATGTTGTCCTGGAGAGCTTGCAGAGCACTGGGGAAAGGCAGGCAGAGAATTCCCTGCTAGCACCTTCTCTGTGCCTGGGAAGCAGAAGTGTTCACATTGCTTCGCAGAATCGCTTTTGTGCAGAAAACAGTAACACTTGTTCAGAAGGAAAGAAAGCACAGAGCCCCAGATTCTATGTTGTCCTGGAGAGCTTGCAGAGCACTGGGGAAAGGCAGGCAGAGAATTCCCTGATAGCACCTTCTCTGTGCCTGTTCACATTACTTCGCAGAATCACTTTTGTGCAGAAAACAGTAACACTTGTTCAGAAGGAAAGAAAGCACAGAGCCCCAGATTCTATGTTGTCCTGGAGAGCTTGCAGAGCACTGGGGAAAGGCAGGCAGAGAATTCCCTGATAGCACCTTCTCTGTGCCTGTTCATATTGCTTCGCAGAATCGCTTTTGTGCAGAAAACACTAACACTTGTTCAGAACGAAAGAAAGCACAGAGCCCCAGATTCTATGTTGTCCTGGAGAGCTTGCAGAGCACTGGGGAAAGGCAGGCAGAGAATTCGTTGCTAGCACCTTCTCTGTGCGTGGGAAGCAGAAGTGTTCACATTGCTTCGCAAGAATCGCTTTTGTGCAGAAAACAGTAACAGTTGTTCAGAACGAAAGAAAGCACAGAGCCCCAGTTTTTAAGTTGTCCTGGAGAGCTTGCAGAGCACTGGGGAAAGGCAGGCAGAGAATTCCCTGATAGCACCTTCTCTGTGCCTGTTCACATTGCTTCGCAGAATCGCTTTTGTGCAGGAAACAGTAACACTTGTTCAGAACGAAAGAAAGCACAGAGCCCCAGATTTTATGTTGTCCTGGAGAGCTTGCAGAGCACTGGGGAAAGGCAGGCAGAGAATTCCTTGCTAGCACCTTCTCTGTGCCTGTTCACATTGCTTCGCAGAATCGCTTTTGTGCAGAAAACAGTAACACTTGTTCAGAAGGAAAGAAAGCACAGAGCCCCAGATTCTATGTTGTCTTGGAGAGCTTGCAGAGCACTGGGGAAAGGCAGGCAGAGAATTCCCTGCTAGCACCTTCTCTGTGCCTGGGAAGCAGAAGTGTTCACATTGCTTCGCAAGAATCGCTTTTGTGCAGAAAACAGTAACACTTGTTCAGAAGGAAAGAAAGCACAGAGCCCCAGATTTTATGTTGTCCTGGAGAGCTTGCAGAGCACTGGGGAAAGGCAGGCAGAGAATTCCCTGATAGCACCTTCTCTGTGCCTGTTCACATTGCTTCGCAGAATCGCTTTTGTGCAGAAAACAGTAACACTTGTTCAGAAGGAAAGAAAGCACAGAGCCCCAGATTCTATGTTGTCCTGGAGAGCTTGCAGAGCACTGGGGAAAGGCAGGCAGAGAATTCCCTGCTAGCACCTTCTCTGTGCCTGGGAAGCAGAAGTGTTCACATTGCTTCGCAAGAATCGCTTTTGTGCAGAAAACAGTAACACTTGTTCAGAAGGAAAGAAAGCACAGAGCCCCAGATTTGCTGTTGTCCTGGAGAGCTTGCAGAGCACTGGGGAAAGGCAGGCAGAGAATTCCCTGCTAGCACCTTCTCTGTGCCTGGGAAGCAAAAGTGTTCACATTGCTTCGCAAGAATCACTTTTGTGCAGAAAACAGTAACACTTGTTCAGAAGGAAAGAAAGCACAGCGCCCCAGATTCTATGTTGTCCTGGAGAGCTTGCAGAGCACTGGGGAAAGGCAGGCAGAGAATTCCCTGCTAGCACCTTCTCTGTGCCTGGGAAGCAGAAGTGTTCACATTGCTTCGCAAGAATCGCTTTTGTGCAGAAAACAGTAACAGTTGTTCAGAACGAAAGAAAGCACAGAGCCCCAGATTTTATGTTGTCCTGGAGAGCTTGCAGAGCACTGGGGAAAGGCAGGCAGAGAATTCCCTGCTAGCACCTTCTCTGTGCCTGTTCACATTGCTTTGCAGAATCGCTTTTGTGCAGAAAACATTAACAGTTGTTCAGAACGAAAGAAAGCACAGAGCCCCAGATTCTATGTTGTCCTGGAGAGCTTGCAGAGCACTGGGGAAAGGCAGGCAGAGAATTCCCTGCTAGCACCTTCTCTGTGCCTGGGAAGCAGAAGTGTTCACATTGCTTCGCAGAATCGCTTTTGTGCAGAAAACAGTAACACTTGTTCAGAACGAAAGAAAGCACAGAGCCCCAGATTTTATGTTGTCCTGGAGAGCTTGCAGAGCACTGGGGAAAGGCAGGCAGAGAATTCCCTGCTAGCACCTTCTCTGTGCCTGTTCACATTGCTTCGCAGAATCGCTTTTGTGCAGAAAACAGTAACACTTGTTCAGAAGGAAAGAAAGCACAGAGCCCCAGATTCTATGTTGTCCTGGAGAGCTTGCAGAGCACTGGGGAAAGGCAGGCAGAGAATTCCCTGATAGCACCTTCTCTGTGCCTGTTCACATTGTTTCGCAGAATCGCTTTTGTGCAGGAAACAGTAACACTTGTTCAGAACGAAAGAAAGCACAGAGCCCCAGATTTTATGTTGTCCTGGAGAGCTTGCAGAGCACTGGGGAAAGGCAGGCAGAGAATTCCCTGATAGCACCTTCTCTGTGCCTGTTCACATTGCTTCGCAGAATCGCTTTTGTGCAGAAAACAGTAACACTTGTTCAGAAGGAAAGAAAGCACAGAGCCCCAGATTCTATGTTGTCTTGGAGAGCTTGCAGAGCACTGGGGAAAGGCAGGCAGAGAATTCCCTGCTAGCACCTTCTCTGTGCCTGGGAAGCAGAAGTGTTCACATTGCTTCGCAAGAATCGCTTTTGTGCAGAAAACAGTAACACTTGTTCAGAAGGAAAGAAAGCACAGAGCCCCAGATTTTATGTTGTCCTGGAGAGCTTGCAGAGCACTGGGGAAAGGCAGGCAGAGAATTCCCTGATAGCACCTTCTCTGTGCCTGGGAAGCAGAAGTGTTCACATTGCTTCGCAGAATCACTTTTGTGCAGAAAACAGTAACACTTGTTCAGAAGGAAAGAAAGCACAGAGCCCCAGATTCTATGTTGTCCTGGAGAGCTTGCAGAGCACTGGGGATAGGCAGGCAGAGAATTCCCTGCTAGCACCTTCTCTGTGCCTGGGAAGCAGAAGTGTTCACATTGCTTCGCAAGAATCGCTTTTGTGCAGAAAACAGTAACAGTTGTTCAGAACGAAAGAAAGCACAGAGCCCCAGATTCTATGTTGTCCTGGAGAGCTTGCAGAGCACTGGGGAAAGGCAGGCAGAGAATTCCCTGCTAGCACCTTCTCTGTGCCTGGGAAGCAAAAGTGTTCACATTGCTTCGCAAGAATCACTTTTGTGCAGAAAACAGTAACACTTGTTCAGAACGAAAGAAAGCACAGAGCCCCAGAATCTATGTTGTCCTGGAGAGCTTGCAGAGCACTGGGGAAAGGCAGGCAGAGAATTCCCTGCTAGCACCTTCTCTGTGCCTGGGAAGCAGAAGTGTTCACATTGCTTCGCAAGAATCGCTTTTGTGCAGAAAACAGTAACAGTTGTTCAGAACGAAAGAAAGCACAGAGCCCCAGATTTTATGTTGTCCTGGAGAGCTTGCAGAGCACTGGGGAAAGGCAGGCAGAGAATTCCCTGATAGCACCTTCTCTGTGCCTGTTCACATTGCTTCGCAGAATCGCTTTTGTGCAGAAAACAGTAACAGTTGTTCAGAACGAAAGAAAGCACAGAGCCCCAGATTCTATGTTGTCCTGGAGAGCTTGCAGAGCACTGGGGAAAGGCAGGCAGAGAATTCCCTGCTAGCACCTTCTCTGTGCCTGGGAAGCAGAAGTGTTCACATTGCTTCGCAGAATCGCTTTTGTGCAGAAAACAGTAACACTTGTTCAGAAGGAAAGAAAGCACAGAGCCCCAGATTTTATGTTGTCCTGGAGAGCTTGCAGAGCACTGGGGAAAGGCAGGCAGAGAATTCCCTGATAGCACCTTCTCTGTGCCTGTTCACATTGCTTCGCAGAATCGCTTTTGTGCAGAAAACACTAACACTTGTTCAGAACGAAAGAAAGCACAGAGCCCCAGATTCTATGTTGTCCTGGAGAGCTTGCAGAGCACTGGGGAAAGGCAGGCAGAGAATTCCCTGATAGCACCTTCTCTGTGCCTGTTCACATTGTTTCGCAGAATCGCTTTTGTGCAGGAAACAGTAACACTTGTTCAGAACGAAAGAAAGCACAGAGCCCCAGATTCTATGTTGTCCTGGAGAGCTTGCAGAGCACTGGGGAAAGGTAGGCAGAGAATTCCCTGCTAGCACCTTCTCTGTGCCTGGGAAGCAGAAGTGTTCACATTGCTTCGCAGAATCGTTTTTGTGCAGAAAACAGTAACACTTGTTCAGAAGGAAAGAAAGCACAGAGCCCCAGATTTTATGTTGTCCTGGAGAGCTTGCAGAGCACTGGGGAAAGGCAGGCAGAGAATTCCCTGCTAGCACCTTCTCTGTGCCTGGGAAGCAAAAGTGTTCACATTGCTTCACAGAATCGCTTTTGTGCAGAAAACAGTAACACTTGTTCAGAAGGAAAGAAAGCACAGAGCCCCAGATTCTATGTTGTCCTGGAGAGCTTGCAGAGCACTGGGGAAAGGCAGGCAGAGAATTCCCTGCTAGCACCTTCTCTGTGCCTGGGAAGCAGAAGTGTTCACATTGCTTCGCAAGAATCGCTTTTGTGCAGA